>NC_053435.1:70204400-70416543 GCF_007990345.1 Gossypium hirsutum
GTATTGGGTGTGTTGGAGGTTTATGATAGAAGCTAATGAGTGAGAGTTTGATAGGTACATGAGGTTAACTCATGAGATTGTGTTGTAGTTGTGATGAAATTATGCTTTGTGGTAAGGAGTAGGGCATCGCATGAGAAAAAGAGGCAGGGGAATTTTGATGATTAATGTTAATGAATGATGATTTATTGGTATGTATTTCCATATGATAATTATAGTGTTTAATTTGATTTGTATAATGGCATTAGATGTGGAATAGAATGTAGTTTTGGATTACATTGTTATAGTTACATTGTGCATATACATGCATTCGGCATCTATTGTATGAGGTGGTGTTAATCTAATTGTGATGCCCATTCCGAAGTTATATATACATATATATATACATAAGTATGCCATTCGTGATGTTACCTTTAATTATGTGTGTAATCGACTAAATGGGTAATTAGTGTGGATGGTTGCCGAATATACAAACATACATATGCATGTGTATTGAATTATGAATGTTTAACAAGATGGTTAAACTAGTGAATTATTGATTAAGCTCAAGGAGCTAAAGGAGGAGAATCAAGCAAAGGCAAGAAAGATCACTGAGTAGCCGAGTTGGAACCGTCTTACCCAACACAAGGTAAGTCGTTAAGCATGTAGTCGGTATTATTTCGAATGGTCATAATGTTTATGTATTGATGCTGAATGGAATGAATAAATATACATATATATATATGCATGTACGTATGTGATGATGAAATTGTTGAGTGAAAGAAAGAGGTAAGATGTACTGAGTTGTTGATCTCGGCACTAAACGTGCGGGTATAACCATTTATGACCATGAGATTGGCGCTAAGTGCGCGGGATTAAATTGTACAGCACTAAGTGTGCGATTTGACTATGTTGCACTAAGTGTGTGAAATGAATATGATGCACTAAGTGTGCGAATTGACCATGCGGCACTAAGTGTGCGAGTTTGACTATGTTGCACTAAGTGTGCGATTTGATTACGTAGCACTAAGTGTGCGAGTTGATTATATAGCACTGAGTGTGCGGACTCAATATACATTCGTGAATCATTATGGACACTACGTGTGCGACACTATTGAGTCGATCGTGGATAGCGGATCGGGTAAGTGTCTTGAGTACATGGCTAATAGGTGCTATGCTTATACTTGGTGTTGAGCTCGGTAAGTTTGAACCTATGTGACAAATATACTTGAAGTCACGTACATAAAATTTATCGTAGGATGGGTGAAAGGCCGTTTAGTCGTTTGATTGTAACGAAAATAAATTGATTTATGAAAATGCTTCAATGTCCTATTGATGAGTATATGGAATGTGAATGCATGAATTGATATGAAATTGAATCGATAGGTTGGAGGAACTATGGTATGGTTCGGTATGGATGGAGTAAATTGTCTCGTTCCATTTTGTTTCCTCTTGTGATAATGTTATTGATGGATGGTAGTGCATTGCTTATGACTTACTGAGTTATAAACTCACTCGGTGTTTCCTTGTCACCCATTATAGGTTGCTTGGACTCATCTATTTTTGCGGGGTCAGGCCGTCATCGAAGTCATCACACCGGATAGCAAGTTTTGGTACTTTCTCTTAGTTGGCTTAGAAGAACATTTTGGCATGTATAAGCTATTACGTTGTGTTTGAACTTTGGCATGTAAACTTTAAGCCATGCGAAGATGGCACGAATGTTCGATTGAGTTGGATCAAGGGTAGGCATGAAATGGACCTAGTTACTTTCGTAACAGATGCTGGCAGCAGCAGTGTCATGAGATTGAAAAATCACTAAAAATAGTAGGAGTGGAATTAATTGATGAATAAATTATGTAATCGAAGATCGATGAGTCTGTTTTCATGAGGAAGTAACAAAAAGATCATATGGGCAGTATATTAAGAGATAATCAGATTTTTGTGGGACAGGGCCAGAACGGTTTCTGGATTCCCTGCTCCGACTTTGGAAATTCATTATAAATTAACCAGAGATAATTAGGGGTCGTACCATATATGTACAGATTCCACTCTGAGTCTAGTTTTCATAGAAAGAAACGGCATCAGTATTGAAGCCCCGTGCAGGGAGATATCCAAGTCGTAATGGGCAAAGGTCAGTGTAGTCGACCCTGCAACATGGGAGACTTTGACTAATAAACTGTACTAATTGGCCCAACCAAAAATTCTAGAAAAAAATACATAGATGGGCACGTGAGTCTAGTTCTGGGAAAAATTACGAAACTGATTTTGAGTTACGAAACTCAAGATATGATTTTTAAAACGACTACTACACAGATTGGGTAGTGTCTGGAAAATAAATTTTATAAGGGGTTAAAGTCAGTTAACACCTCGTGTTCGACTCCGGTGTCAGTTCGGGTTCGGGGTGTTACATTTGATTGGTATCAGAGCTATGGTTTAGTCGTTCTAGGACTACCATAGCGCGTATGAGTCTAGCTATACATGCCGAATGTTAATGTTTAAATGTGTGATGACTTCCGACGGTTGAAATGTTTTGTTTTGATTAGTAAATGGACCCCGGTGAAGAAAGAACCCTAGCAGATGACGTTGAGAGCGTAGCGGCTGCTCCTGCACAAGGGACGCCGCCTGTTGAACCTCAGTCATCTGCGAATAATCAAGGTGAGGGGGCTAAACAAGCCTTCTTTACCATGATGAATGAGTGGGTCGCGCAATATGCCCGAAGCAACCCGGCTATCCAACAATTCCCAAATTTGAATAATCCACCCCAAGAGCCTGTAATGCCATCAGTCGCTGATCCTGTGAGGCTGAGTAAGCCACCTGTAGACTTGATTAGGAAGCGTGGGGCCGAGGAGTTCAAGGCCATAGTAACTGATGATGCCGAAAGGGCCGAGTTCTGGCTTGATAACACCATTCGGGTGTTCGATGAATTGTCATGCACACCTGACGAATGTCTAAAATGTGCTGTATCTCTGTTGCGAGACTCAGCCTACTATTGGTGGAGGACCTTGATTTCCATAGTCCCGAACGAGCGAGTAACTTGGGACTTCTTTCAAACGGAATTCCGAAAGAAATTTATTAGCCAACGGTTCATTGATCAGAAGCGTAAGGAGTTCTTGGAACTCAAGCAAGGCCATATGACTGTATCTGAATACGAACATGAATTCGTAAGACTCAGTAGGTATGCCCGGGAGTGTGTAGCTGATGAGGTTGCTATGTGCAAAAGGTTCGAGGAAGGATTGAATGAAGATTTAAAGCTACTAATGGGTATTTTGGAAATAAAAGAATTCGTAACACTAGTCGAACGAGCCTGCAAGGCGGAAGAACTTGGAAAGGAGAAGAGGAAGGCTGAATTTGAAGCTAGAGATTATCGTAAAAGATCTACGGGTAAAGCTCCGTTCTCAGCCGTAAAGAAGTTCAGGGAGGACACTAATAAGTCGAGGACGACTGCGGGAATTTCCATCAGAGCAAGACCATCGACGGACTCCCGAGCTACTTCGGTAGCTAGTGTGGGCAATAATCGTCTAGAGAAACCTGAATGTCCCCAATGTGGAAGACGACACATAGGTGAATGTTGGGGTAAGTCTATTAACAGGGCCTGTTACGGATGTGGTTCGAAGGACCACTTCATTAGAGATTGCACAGAGCTTGATGAGAAGAATAAGATTCAAGGTGCAAGACCTAGTGGAGTGACAACTAGAGATAGACCACCGAGAATTTTAGGAGGTAGGGGTGGTAGTCAGAGAGGGGCCTCTGATATGGCTGTTCGAGCCGAGAACCGCACTCCTGCTAGAGCTTATGCCATCCGCGCACGAGAGGAGGCATCCTCCCCTGACGTCATCACTGGTACCTTCACTCTCTTGATACTAATGTGATTGCATTGATTGACCCTGGCTCTACTCATTCATATGTATGTGAAACCTTAGCATCCAGTAAGACTCTACCTGTTGAGTCTACTGAGTTCGTAATTCGAGTGTCAAACCCTTTGGGTCAATGCGTACTTGTTGATAAAGTGTGTAAGAGATGCCCTCTAAAAATCCGAGAATCCTGTTTTCCGGCCGATTTGATGCTTTTGCCGTTCGACGAGTTTGATGTTATTCTTGGTTTGGATTGGTTAACCGCGCATGATACGGTTGTGAATTGCAAAAGCAAGACTATCGATTTGAGGTGCGCAAATAACGAAATAACCCGAGTTGAGTCTGCGGACTTAAGTGGGTTGCCAGCTGTAATATCAGCAATGTTGGCCCAGAAATATGTAAGGAAAGGGTGCGAAGCATACCTCGCGTATGTACTTGATGACAAGGAGTTAGAAAAGAAACCCGAATCGGTGCCGGTAGTTTGTGAATACCCGGATGTTTTTCCTGAAGAATTACCGGGTTTGCCACTTGTTCGGGAGATAGAGTTTGGTATTGAGCTTGTACCTGGAACTACGCCAATTTCGATAGCTCCGTATCGTATGGCACTAACCGAGTTAAAAGAATTGAAAGCTCAATTGCAAGAGTTGACGGATAGAGGTTTCGCTCGACCAAGTTTCTCACCTTGGGGTGCACCAGTATTGTTCGTGAAAAAGAAGGACGGAACCATGAGGTGGTGCATTGACTATCGTCAACTAAATAAAGTGACGATAAAGAATAAGTATCCGTTACCGCGTATTGATGATTTGTTTGATCAATTAAAGGGAGCATCGGAGTTTTCAAAGATAGATTTGAGATCGGGTTATTATCAGTTGCGGACTCGAGATTCGGACGTACCCAAAACTACTTTCAGAACGAGGTACGGTCACTACGAGTTCTTAGTGATGCCGTTTCGGCTCACTAATGCCCCTGCGGTGTTTATGGATTTGATGAATCGGATCTTCAGGCCGTATTTGGATCGGTTCGTAGTTGTGTTTATTGTTGACATCTTGGTCTATTCAAGAGATGAGACCGAACATGCTGAGCATCTGAGGCTAGTGTTGCAAATTTTGCGGGATAAGCAGTTATATGCTAAGTTCAGTAAGTGTGAGTTCTGGTTAAGAGAGGTTAGCTTCTTGGGTCATGTGGTATCCGCATCGGGTATTCGAGTTGACCCGAGCAAAATTTCAGCCATACTTAACTGGAAGCCTCCGAGAAATGTTACCGAAGTCCGGAGCTTTCTAGGGCTCACCGGTTATTACCGACGATTTGTCAAAGGTTTCTCGATGATAGCCACACCAATGACGAAGCTACTTCAAAAGGATGTTAAGTTCGAATGGACGGAGAAATGTCAGAAAAGCTTCGATCAACTGAAAACTCATTTGACTGAAGCTCCAATTTTGGTGCAACCCGAATCGGGTAAAGAGTTTGTCGTTTATAGTGACGCATCCCTACTTGGGTTGGGTTCCGTATTGATGCAAGAAGGTCGAGTTGTGGCCTATGCGTCGAGACAATTGAAGCCACACGAGAGAAATTATCCGACCCATGATCTTGAACTAGCCGCCATTGTGTTTGCATTGAAAATATGGCGACATTATTTGTTTGGTGAGAAGTGCCATGTGTTTTCGGATCACAAAAGTCTCAAATATTTGATGACTCAACGAGACTTGAATCTGCGACGAAGACGTTGGCTTGAGTTGTTGAAAGATTACGAGCTTGTCATTGATTACCACCCGGGAAAGGCTAATGTGGTTACGGACGCCTTAAGCCGGAAATCACTGTTTGCTTTGCGAGCGATGAATGTACACTTGTCTGTTCTACCTGACAATGTGTTAGTAGCTGAATTAAAAGCCAAACCATTATTGACTCATCAAATTCGTGAAGCTCAGAAGGTCGATGATGAATTGGTTGCAAAACGAGCTGAGTGTGTTCTGAACAAGGAATCGGAGTTTCAGATTGATGATGATGGTTGTTTGAGGTTTAGAAGTCGTTTGTGTGTTCCAAGGAATTCGGAACTCATTCCGATGATTCTAAACGAAGCCCATTGTAGCCGAATGTCAATTCATCCTGGGAGCACGAAAATGTACAACGACTTGAAACGTCGGTTTTGGTGGCGTGGTATGAAACGAGACATCTCCGACTTTGTTTCGAGATGTTTAATATGTCAACAAGTGAAAGCGGAACATCAAGTGCCTTCAGGGTTACTTCAGCCGATCATGATACCCGAGTGGAAATGGGACCGAGTCACAATGGACTTTGTGTCCGGACTGCCATTGTCCGCAAGTAAGAAGGATGCGATTTGGGTTGTTGTTGATAGGCTGACTAAGTCAGCTCACTTTATCCCCGTGTGTACGGATCTTTCATTGGATAAACTAGCCGAATTGTATGTCTCTCAGATTGTGAGATTACATGGAGTACCTATTTCTATCGTGTCGGATAGAGATCCGAGATTCACCTCACGATTTTGGAAGAAATTGCAAGAAGCTTTGGGTACCAAGCTGCATTTTAGCACCGTTTTTCACCCCCAAACCGATGGACAATCCGAGCGGATAATTCAGATACTCGAGGATATGCTGAGATGCTGCATCCTTGAGTTTAGTGGTTCATGGGAACGGTATGTACCTTTGATTGAATTCGCTTACAACAATAGTTTTCAATCAAGTATTAAGATGGCACCTTATGAGGCTTTGTACGGTCGTAAATGCCGTACGCCATTGTTTTGGACCGAGCTTGGTGAAAGTAAAATTTTCGGAGTTGATTTGATTAAAGATGCCGAACAAAAAGTAAAGGTAATCCGCGAAAGTCTGAAGGTAGCCACAGATCGTCAAAAATCGTATGCGGATTTAAAACGAAAGGACATTGAATATCAGGTGGGAGATAAAGTGTTTCTTAAAGTGTCACCTTGGAAGAAGGTACTCAGATTTGGCCGTAAAGGCAAGTTGAGCCCGAGATTCATTGGGCCGTACGAAATTTCCGAACGAGTGGGGCCGGTTGCATATAGATTGATTTTGCCCCCTGAACTTGAAAAGATTCACGACGTCTTTCATGTTTCGATGCTTCGGCGCTATAGATCTGATCCTTCGCACATAATTAGTCCGTCGGAGGTTGAAATTCAGGCTGATATGAGTTATGAAGAAGAGCCGATGCGTATCCTAGCTCGTGAAGTGAAGGGGTTGCGAAACAAAAGGGTTCCGTTAGTAAAGGTGTTATGGCTCAAACACGGGATCGAGGAAGCTACTTGGGAAACCGAGAGCTCGATGAAAGAACGATACCCAAACCTATTTACCGGTAAGATTTTCGGGGACGAAAATTTCCTGAGGGGGAGAGTTGTAACAGCCCAAAATTGACCCTAGTCGAGAAGTGGTTTCGGGACCGCTAAACCGAGTCACCGAAAGGTTTGAATGTGATGTTTATTGTCTAGAATATGTAATCATGATTGTGTGAAAATTTCAAGCTTCGATTTAGTCGATTGCATGTGAATTTAGTCAATAGGACTTATATGAGAAAATTTTAAAATGTGATAGGTCAATGCATGAGGACCTATTAGTGCATGGGGAAGAAAAAGGGGACTTGCATGTCAAATTCCCCCTCCCTAATATGTAGTGGCCGGCCATGCTATGGGTGGAAACATGTTGGGAACATGTTGGCCTAGTGAGGTATGTAGGATAAAATATAATAAGAAGTATGGGGAAAAAAAGAAATGGAAAAAGGAAAGGATGTTTGTAATTGTTTCTTCCCCTCCCCATTGCCGTGAAAGTAAGAAAGAAAACAAAGAAAAAAAAAGTGTCCATCTTTCTTCATTTCCCCTTGGCCGAATGTTCTAAGGAAGAAAGAAAAACAAGTTGTGTTCTTTGGTTCTTCTTGGCCGAATTGAAAGGAAGAAGAAGGGAGTGAAGCAATCGGTCATCTTAGGTCACTATTAAGGTAAGGAAGTTTGTACTAGCTTTTGAAATTTTAGTTGATATTGAGTGAGTTATCAAGTGATTTTTGTAAACCATGTTGAAATTTCGATTTTGGGGGTGAGTATGGTTTTCGGCTATAAAAGATTAATAAGGGTGATGATTGTGTTTCATGCTAAACTTAGATGAATAATGGTAGTTGCTCACATCTTGATATCTATGAGTTCCTTTCTTGGTTCTACCATAGACCCCCAAAGTATATGTTTATTGGGTGTTGTTGGAGGTTTATGATAGAAGCTAATGAGTGAGAGTTTGATAGGTACCATGAGGTTAAACTTCATGAGATTGTAAGCTTGTAAGTTGGATGATGAAATTCATGCTTTGTGAAGGTAAAAGGAGTAGAAGGAGCATTCGGCCATGAAGAAAAAAAAGAGAGCAAAGGGGGAAATTTATGATGAATTAAGTGTTAAATGGAATGAAAATGATATTATATGGGGGTATGTATATTCGGCCATATGAGTAAATATATAGATGATGTTAAATTTGATTATGTATAATGGGCATTAAGATGTGGAACATAAGAAATGTAGTATATGTGGATCTACATGATGTTATAGTTGACATTGTGCATATACACATGCATTCGGCCATCTAATTGAGTATGAAGGTGGTGTTAAATCTAATTGTGATGCCCATTCCGAAGTATATATATACATATATATATACATAAGTATGCCATTCGTGATGTTACCTTTAATTATGTGTGTAATCGACTAAATGGGTAATTAGTGTGGATGGTTGCCGAATATACAAACATACATATGCATGTGTAATTGAATTATGAATGTTTAACAAAATGGTTAAACTAGTGAATTATTGATTAAGCTCAAGGAGCTAAAGGAGGAGAATCAAGCAAAGGCAAAGAAAAGATCACTGAGTAGCCGAGTTGGAACCGTCTTACCCAACACAAGGTAAGTCGTTAAGCATGTAGTCGGTATTATTTCGAATGGTCATAATGCTTATGTATTGATGCTGAATGGAATGAATAAATATACATATATATATGCATGTACGTATGTGATGATGAAATTGTTGAGTGAAAAGAAAAGAGGTAAGATGTACTGAGTTGTTGATCTCGGCACTAAACGTGCGGGTATAACCATTTATGACCATGAGATTGGCGCTAAGTGCACGGGATTAAATTGTACAGCACTAAGTGTGCGAAATGAATATGATGCACTAAGTGTGCGAATTGACCATGCGGCACTAAGTGTGCGAGTTTGACTATGTAGCACTAAGTGTGCGATTTGATTACGTAGCACTAAGTGTGCGAGTTGATTATATAGCACTGAGTGTGCGGACTCAATATACATTCGTGAATCATTATGGTCACTACGTGTGCGACACTATTGAGTCGATCGCGGACAGCGGATCGGGTAAGTGTCTTGAGTACATGGCTAATAGGTGCTATGCTTATACTTGGTGTTGAGCTCGGTAAGTTTGAACCTATGTGACAAATATACTTGAAGTCACGTACATAAAATTTATCGTAGGATGGGTGAAAGGCCGTTTAGTCGTTTGATTGTAACGAAAATAAATTGATTTATGAAAATGCTTCAATGTCCTATTGATGAGTATATGGAATGTGAATGCATGAATTGATATGAAATTGAATCGATAGGTTGGAGGAACTATGGTATGGTTCGGTATGGATGGAGTAAATTGTCTCGTTCCATTTTGTTTCCTCTTGTGATAATGTTATTGATGGATGGTAGTGCATTGCTTATGACTTACTGAGTTATAAACTCACTCGGTGTTTCCTTGTCACCCATTATAGGTTGCTTGGACTCATCTATTTTTGCGGGGTCAGGCCGTCATCGAAGTCATCACACCGGATAGCAAGTTTTGGTACTTTCTTCTTAGTTGGCTTAGAAGAACATTTTGGCATGTATAAGCTATTACGTTGTGTTTGAACTTTGGCATGTAAACTTTAAGCCATGCGAAGATGGCACGAATGTTCGATTGAGTTGGATCAAGGGTAGGCATGAAATGGACCTAGTTACTTTCGTAACAGATGCTGGCAGCAGCAGTGTCATGAGATTGAAAAATCACTAAAAATAGTAGGAGTGGAATTAATTGATGAATAAATTATGTAATCGAAGCTCGATGAGTCTGTTTTCATGAGGAAGTAACGAAAAGATCATATGGGCAGTATATTAAGAGATAATCAGATTTTTGTGGGACAGGGCCAGAACGGTTTCTGGATTCCCTGCTCCGACTTTGGAAATTCATTATAAATTAACCAGAGATAATTAGGGGTCGTATCATATATGTACAGATTCCTCTCTGAGTCTAGTTTTCATAGAAACAAACGGCATCAGTATTGAAGCCCCGTGCAGGGAGATATCCAAGTCGTAATGGGCAAAGGTCAGTGTAGTCGACCCCTGCAACATGGGAGACTTTGACTAATAAACTGTACTAATTGGCCCAACCAAAAATTCTAGAAAAAAATACATAGATGGGCACGTGAGTCTAGTTTCTGGGAAAAATTACGAAACTGATTTTTGAGTTACGAAACTCAGGATATGATTTTTAAAACGACTAGTACACAGATTGGGCAGTGTCTGGAAAATAAATTTTATAAGGGGTTAAAGTCAGTTAACACCTCGTGTTCGACTCCGGTGTCGGTTTCGGGTTCGGGGTGTTACAGCCCCCACAGATCAGAATGAATATACTCCAACGTTTCCTTCATGTTATGGATTCCTCTGGTGAATCAAACTCTTTTTTGCTTTCCAAAAACACAATGCTCACAGAAATTCAGTTTGTAAATTCCTTGCCCATTAAGAAGTCCTCTTTTGCTCAATTCTGCCATGCCATTCTCACTCATATGCCGTAAGTCCATATGCCAAAGTTTAGTAATATCATCATCTGATAAGGAAGAAGAAGTGACAGCTGCATCACCAGTAACAGTCGAACCCTGTAAAACATATAACTTGGCAGTCTTTCTCTGCCCTTTCATCACAACAAGGGAACCTTTGGAAATCTTTAAAACATCACTTTCTGCTGTGTATTTGTACCCTTTTGAATCAAGAGTACTCAACGAAATTAAATTTCTTTTCAATTCTGGAACATGTCGTACATCACTAAGTGTTCTAACAACTCCATCAAACATCTTAAGTTTAATTGTTCCAACACCTGCGATTTTACATGAAGCATTATTTCCCATCAAAACAACACCTTCAGACACTGTTTCGTAAGTTGTAAATCAATCCCGATTAGGACTCATGTGGAAGGTGCAGCCTGAATCAAGTATCCGCTCCTCGCTTACTTTAGAATCATTGACAGAAGCGACTAGAAGTTCACCATCGCTGTAGTCTTCTACAACATTAGCTTCACCAGAATTTTCTGGTTATTTTCCCTTTTGATTTGCAGCCTCCCTTTTAATCTTGTTCTATAGCTTATAGCACTCAGATTTAATGTGCCATTTCTTCTTGCAGAAGTTACAAGTTTTACCTCTGTTTGAAGACTTTGATCTACCCTTAGATTTACCACGAGGATTCCGTTCCTGTGTCCTACCACGATCATCATCAGCATTCCGATCTTGTCTTCCACGAATAATGAGACCCTTTCCCTGAGAGTCGGGTTTAACCACAAGATGTTTCATCTTATCATACGAGGTTAAAGAATCATAAACCTCATCAACTGTGAGAGACTCGCGGCTATATAAAATCGTTTCTCTAAAGGTTGAATAAGACGGGGGCAACGAACAAAGTAGAATCAACCCTAGATCTTCCTTATCATACTGAACCTCCATGGCCTCCAAGTTTGAGAAAATTTCTTTAAACACTATTAAGTGTTCGTGTACAGACGCGCACCTTCCTCCAAACGATGAGCATAAAGACACTGCTTCATATACAACTTGCTTGTTAGAGTTTTCGACATACATATTTGCTCTAGCCTCTTCCATAATGCAGCGGCAGTCTTCTCTTTCATCACATCCTACAGAATTTCGTTGGACAAATGCAGATGTAATTATGTTAATGCCTTTCGATCCTTACGCTTCTTCTCTTCATCTGTTAATGTCGAAGGCATATTATCTATCCCTAGCAGGGCATCCTCTAGATCCATCTGCGCAAGAACTGCTTGCATCTTAATCTGTCACAACGCAAATCAGGTGTTGCGATCCAACAGCGGAATTTCATACTTCAAAGATGCCATTACCGTGATCGAGATGAATAACCCAGAAGCTCGAATACCAATTTGTTTAAAAAAATAAAATAAAAATAAAATAAAGAACACATAGATTTTTACGTGGAAACCATTTCGGGAAAAAACCACGGGCAGAGGAGAAGAAAATTCACTATGTCGAATTCGAATTAATTACAAGAGGAATAGACTATATATATTTATAGGCTTGTAAAGCCATATTCTAGTAAGACTGAAACACCTTATTCCAATAAATATCAAATATATAGAATTTAATAAGGTTTAAAAAATCTTATTCTAAAATAAAATAAAAGAAGTGTAATTCTATATGGATTCTTCTTTTATTTTATTTTACCACTGTATTTTATTTAAATAAGGATTCAGGTCACTTAATTCTAACACTAATGACGATCAGTTAATTAAATTAGCAAAGAATATTAATAAAAAAATTAAGTAGCTACATGGAATTAAGTAATGAAGGTTAAATATATTATATACATATAACATACTTTATGGGAAACAAATGAGAAGTGACTGGCCGGCTATTAAGTTTTGTTGGCCAAAATTGTCATCAACTATCACCATTTTATCTTTATTCTAATTGGAGGGGAAATTAAATTAGTGAGGCCAAGTGGGACGGACAAACCAAGGAAGGAAAGAATTGATTTTCATTTTTTCCTTCTACCATTTCTCATCTTCCTTGGCCGGCTTTGAATGAGAGAACTAGAGTCTAGGGAGAGTTTCGGTTGCATGGTGAATGAAATAAAGAATTAAATTGTTCAAGTGAGAGTTCCAAGCTTGCAAGGAGGAGGAGGTACCAATCGGTAAAAGGGAAGACTAAACTAGAATAGGGGTCTATTTTTTTGTAAGTTTCTTGCCACTATTATGCTTGGTTGATGAATAACTTATTATATCGTGTTTTAGTTTATTTAATGTGCTGTTATGATATGGATTATTGGCTGTCCGAATTTGGACATAATTATAGTGTTTAAGTTGATTTAATGTGCTGTTATGATATGGATTGGCTGTCCGAATTAGGACATAATTATAGTGTTTAAGTTGATTTAATGTGCTGCTACGATATGGATTATTAGCTGTCCGAAGTAGGACATATTTATAGTGTTTAAGTTGAATTTAAATGCTGTACAAAGCATGTACTAATGCTTTTCACCAAAAAGAAAAAAAAAAGCATGTACTAATGCTGTCCAAAACAGGACATTTCTGGTTTTGTTTTTACTGAATTTAAATGCCATAATGTCGAAGATTTTCTGGTGAGTTTCATGTTAAACCTTCTTGTAGTTAATTGCTAATTCGTGCCTTAACTTAAAGAGCAGACTGTTCGGTTTCGATGCAGTCTAAATTTGGTTATGTTAAATGCAGTGCGCAAATTTAAAGTTTTGTTTAGGGTGTTCCGAATTGTGAAATCTGAGGTTTGAGCGTTCAATCGAATCGAATTGAATGAAAAAATTTTGAGTTAATGGGGTTGACGAATCTTATTTTATCATTTTAACTCAATTTAAAATTTTCTCGAATCAAGTCAAATGAGATGGAATTCGAATAGAATCGAATTGAATATTTTTGTTTGAGTTAAATTAAAAAAAATGATTTTGAATCCTTGTAATCACTGTCACCCACCGTAATCAAATTTGCCTGCCATTATAAAATTTGTTATTAACTTTTATCCCTTCATAATTTATTTATTAATATTTTATATATGGGTTAACTTCTTTACTTGCTTGTTTCAATTATCTTATGTTTCTTGTCACTATGTATTTTGAAATTAAAAAATATATTAAATGTAAAAAATGTGATTTTTAATAATAACTCGTCCTCCTCTTTTTGAAAAAGGGGCGCTTCTTATTCTGTCGGTGCTTGAAACAATTTTGTATTCTCCATATTACTATATCTCTAGAGTCAATAATTTTATATGAGCAACAACTAAACTCAATCACTTGCTGTCGTTACTCTTCAGTTTTCTATTGAGGTCTATCTTGTAGAGGTACTCAAATTGGATCAATGATCGACTTTTAAATTTTGTCGTAAACCTAATTGGTTATCTTACAAATAAAATGTGAAATTAATACCAACATAAAATTTTAACACGAATATTTTATGGTCATCATCACTAATTCAATTTTAATAAAAAATTATAAAGATTCAATATGATTAAACAATTCAATAATATAAATAGCAAAATTTAAAATTTAATTTAATAATATAAATGGTATATATAAATAAAATTATTAATATTTAGGTTTAGGGATTTTTTTTAGATGATTTTAATTTTTTTGATTTGGTGATAAAGGGTGAGAAGTAAAAGTTTAGGGGGAAAATAAAAAGTTTTGGGTGTTGAGGAAGTAAAATTTGGGGGGAGGGGAAATATTCAAAAAATATATATATATGGGAGGAGATGGGTTTGGGGTAGAAGGGGGTGGGATGGGAGAGAAGTAAAAGTTTTGGGGAGAAAGTAAAGAGATTTAGAGTTTGGGGTAAAATGTAAAATATTATAATTTGGCGTTTGAATTATTCGAGTTATTCAAATTCGAAAATCAAACTCGATTCTAACTCAAAATTCAAAAAAAATCGAGTTGACTCAAATAACTCAATTCGTTTAACTTAAAATTTGAATTTTTTCTAATTTTTTCAAGTCGAATCGAGTTTTGCTGAACTTTAGTCAAATCAACAAATTAAATCTAAGAACTCCAAAAGGGAAAAGAAGACGAGAGATAATGACAGGTAACGCGAGCTTTCGATTTGTAATGATATGACCCAAAACCAATTTAGTTACCGTGTATTCTTAATAAAATTTATTGTACAATGTTGAAGTAGGTTAATAATAATTATAGGCTGAAAAGCTATGGTTAAAATTGATTATCGAAATAAGGGCTAAATGGGGTAAGAAAAGAAAGTTGTATAATTTAATTGTTATATGGAACGGGATAGAAATATCAATGGTCTATAATAGAGCATGTACTTAAAGGAGTCTTATATTTATATTACGCTAGGTTGATGAATATTGTATGATTGAATTATTTTACTTAGGATAGAAGTGGTTATACTATTGTTACATGTTTAAGTTATGGAAAAATCACTGAGAATTTTACTTAGCGGCTTTTTTTTTTATCGTGCACAGGTTAGATTTACTTCAAGATTATGTTTTCGAGCTTTGACCTCAACATCCCATCTACAATCTCGATCTCAGAAATGTTTGATTGTTCCACCCTTAATTATATTGGCATGTACCTAGTATGTTGGAATTCGCGTTATTAAATAATATTACAATTAGACTTTAATCTTTATAGTCTAGTACTAAATAAATATATATATATACATGGTTGATCGATTGTGTGTTATTAGAGGCATATAAATAAATCTTGCAATTACTTAAGTATATTTAAAAATGTATATTCGTTTGATTAGTTGCATTAATCGTATAATTTAGTGTTGAATTATTCACAGTGACTTTAACAACGATTGTGACGCACTGTAACTCGGGCCCGACGATCAAACCGAGTATAAATTATTACAAATAAGGTCCTTAAACACTCAAGAGAAAACAAGAGAACAATATTCAAAAATCAAAATTTTAAGTTTCATCATTCTTACTTTATACTTCTCATACTTATACTTTGTACATAAACATTTGTGGATTTTATTTTCTTTCTTACAATTGCTTAATTGTATTTTGATAGAACTTAATTTTGCAAACATTTACCTTAAACAGGTTTTTATTGTTTTCATATTTTTAATTTTTGTAAAAAAAAAAAGAAAAGAAAAAAAAAAGGAAGGGTGTCTAGTTGAGTCATCAAAACCTAGTAAGGTTATAGTTTAGCCTTAGGAAATATTCTATCTAAGCCTTGAAAATATTATAGAGATTATAAAAGTTATAAATTTTCTTTGAAAGGTAATAATTTAAAATAGTGACTTGAGAAACATTAGTTAAAATATATTAAGATATTAGAGATAATAAATTGGAGTTGAACTACAATAAATTGAATTATAAAACTTTTTCCTTTCTCTTCTTTTATTTTTTAGAAAAATTTTAAAATTCCAATTCACCCCTTTTAATTTTTTTTAAACCTAACATTATCCATAATGAGTTTTTATTGTTGTTAACCCTACTCAACTAATCAAATATGAATTAGAAGTTCATCTTCATAAGTTACTCCTCCAATGAAGGAGATAAAAATAAATACACATGCTTCTTTTAATCCCAAAACTCAAATGGAAAGAATCATTGATGGCTTTAGTGCTTGTTATCTTTGCTTCTTCTGCAATCATGGAAAAGCGAGAAGATAATGAGAATGGGAGTAGCATGAAAAAGGTGCATGAATGGACAAAGGTAATATTCATCTACGATTTTCTATATTTAATTAAATCGATACAAAACAAAGTTGACATAAAATTAGAATGAATTAAAAAGAAATAAAATAAATTTATACATAATATACACACAATGTGGGCCTAAAAACCTACATATACACAATTACACATGATAGAACTTGAACCTAGGCTTTCAAGAGTCTCACCATTTGCCTACAATACCAATACTTAATTGGCTTAACTAGTTTTGTTGTTGTAATTAGGGCTAGTTTGCATTGCTATTTGTATTGAGAGGTGCTTTTTAAAGGTTTTGTTTTAAAAATAATATTCTAAAAAATATTGAGAAATAATATCTTTTGTTAATTTAAAGTGTTTGGCATTATTATAAAAAATTATCTGTGAAAAGTTAAAATATTTGTTTTAGATATAAAAATAAATTTATTCAAATAATATTAAAATAATTTAATATAATTATACATGAAATAAAATATTTAAATACTTTTTAATTTCTAAAAAAATAATTTTTAATTAACTAACAAAATATTTTTTAAATTAATCATAGATGAAATATTTTAAATTTTCAATATGAAAATAAATGATTTTTAAATAATATAATGATATTAGTAAAAAAATACTTAAATAATTCAATATAATGATAAATTATAATTAAATAATTTAAAATAACCACACATAAAATATTAATTAATTTAAATATTTACATACGTTTTAAATATATTTTGATAAAAATTACTTCAAAATACTAAAAACGCTTAAATCCTTTGTTTTCGTTTTGGGTGAAAAAACACCTTTTTTACTGTAATTTTAGCCTAAAAAATAAGTATCTGACTTTGCGGTTGGGATTGGAAAACCCTATTTGCCCCCGTACGGTGTGAGTATCAAAACATTTTACAATTAGGGAAAATATTTTCATAAAATATTTTCCTGATTTTCTAATGTTTGGTTGCCTGAAAACAATCTTAAAATTGAAACCGATCGGTTTCAAAAATCTCTAATCTTTGTTCTTTTCGTTGTTGATAAAAAAAATGATAAAAATAAAATCTCTAATTTCTAATCTCTGTTTCTGCAAGGTGATTTTCAAGTTTGTTTCTGTTATGCTTTGACTCAAATGTGTTAGTGACAAGTCAAATATAGATGAATTGCCCATAACCGCTCTATTCTTCATTCTCCCATTGAAAGCAGACTTCAGGAATCAAATGCTCAGTGCCATAAATGGTTTCTCAATGTCCAACCAAAATGGTTTATTCATAAATTCTTGTTTTGCTCACTGCCAGTCAGAGAGACAGGACACATGGTATGCAAATGATTCCCCTCATATTGGAAACAAGGTATATCTCATCTTTTCATAAAACTTAATTTTGAACTCTCTTAAATGCTTGGACGTAATGTTGCAAATATATTCTCCGCCTGGATGTAAGGGTCAGACTTTATTTGCAAATTTGATTTTGTTATTAACATGCAGGCAATTGCAGCATCTGTTCGAGACTAGTTCTTTGATCGAACAGCTACTAAAGCTATTGACTGTCCGTACCCCTGTGATAATACTTGTCACAATCTTATCTTCAAGTGAGTGAGAACTTCTCGTTGATTGCATGTAAAGGCGTATTGGCTTTCACTTCATTCTTTTCCCAATTGCCATTTGTGGAAACTGTAACATTCATTCATTTTGACAATAAACTGATAAACTATGAGATTTCTAGGGTATGCAAATCACTATGATTAGCAATATCCTCTCCTTTTTATTTATTTTATTTCAAAATCTATCCTTTAAGCAATATAATGTCTCCAAAGACTCTTTATATCTTTGCACTCAAACTAAGCGGAAAATATAATATTGTACAACCTTTCAAATAAATCTAGGATGAAATTGTTTCCCTAGGAATCCTAGTAGTTCAAACTCTTACACCCCCTTGTGGTCAAGTGCATATGTCATCTCTTATAGTCTCTTGGCATTTTAAGTATGCCTAATGCACCCTTTCTAGATTTCATCACTCCATGTCGACTGTGAGACTGAAATTAATATCTTCCTATGCAGTGATGTTACTTCAACCATAACAATCTCAGAGTCGACAAGATTGACATTTACTCCCCTAAATCTGCTTAATGCCTTCTTGATCACCTTAATATGTGTTCCAAATGCATCATGGGGTTTCAGTTTGGACAGTGACTAACAATTATAACATTAAAGTCCAAATCCTAGCCAGATAAGGTGGGTTCATTTTCTTGCATTTTAAATCATTCACTTAAAGCACTTCTTTAGTAGCCACTGCCTTTCTTTTCAACCCTTCTGTGTTTTCCATAGTTAATGCCCTAGAATGATTTGCACGAAAGTGAAGAGGGGGATATTTCTTGGTGTCTGCCAAGTATATGGGGCTGGTTCTTTATTTGCTCTATTCTGTTGTATCATACAATTTTGGATTCACATCAATTCCACATTGTTTTTTTGGGTGCTTTTAGCTTTATTTTGAAATTTGTAGCATTATAGATACTTGGATAACTGAATATAAGTAGGCAGGATGTTTAAACATCTTACCCGAATATATAGTGTGAGATTTGCCTAATCCATATTAAAGGTTTGGTAGGTGATGTCATCAATGATATTTCATGGTAGTTCCTTTTCCATGAAGGAAGTTATTAGTTCTTTCCAGTAAGTGTCACTCTGTTTTGATATACTGTCTCTGATCCAATTTGATGGTTTTATTTAAGCATATTGGAAGAAGAGTTGTCAACATATGTGCATTGTGTAGGAGATGTAGTTGAAATTTGGACTATACTTTGAACTATACTTATTTTACAATGGTAACATGCAATGTGTAAAAAGAGGCAGAAACATATAGGAAATGATGGAGTGCTGCTCTCCATGGACCATGACACCATTTTTTGTTTTTCTCAAAACATCATCGTATTATTAATTTCTAATATTAATATTAGTTATCATGTAGTGTAATATTAGTTATGCACTTGGACAATGTTGTTGTTATCATGTGGTGTACTACTAATTATACATTTGGATAATATTATTAATTTCTAGTATTAATTGTGGTTTGAAAGCTAATTTATAATTATTCAATCCTTATTTTTTATTTTTTATAACACAGTTATAAATAATTTATTGTTTTCAAATTATGACGATTAATATTCTAATTTAATAATTGAACATTATTATATATTTAAAATAATTTATTTATTTATAAATAAATTATTGTAATATATATAAATATTTTAAAATATAAATTTATTAATATATATAATAAACTCAATTAAACAATGAAAAGATTAAATTTCTTAAAACAATTTTTTCAAAAATTATTTTAAAAAATCTATCAAACAATAAAAAATATTTTACACAATTTCATCTAAATATCAGAAAAATAAATTATTTTTAAAAAAATAAATCATTTTTTAGAAATTATTGTTCCAAAAATATTTTATTGGTAAAACAACGGAGCCTTACAAGTGGCTCAAAATAATTGCCAACGCTCATTAATTTCTGAAATTCCCGATGTAAATTTCCTCTCGTATTTATCGCTTTTGTATTTTTCAATTTGAACAAGTTCAATAAGAAGTGCGTTCTGAAGAACCTTCGGGGCTTAATCCCACTCTTTTCAATTCAATGGAATCTCAGGATCAAAGCCCAGTTGTTCTAATCACAGGGTGTTCCCAGGGGGGAATCGGGCATGCCCTCGCACGAGCTTTTGCCAATAACAACTGCAAGGTGGTGGCGACAAGTAGGTCTTTACGCTCCATGTCCGATCTGCAACGAGATCCCAGGTTTTATCTTCAAGAACTCGATGTTCTCTCGGAGCAAAGCGTGCAGCATGTCATGTCTAATGTAATAAATAAGTTTGGTCGTGTTGATGTCTTGGTTAATAATGCTGGGATCCAATGCGTTGGCCCTCTTGCAGAAGTCCCTTTGCCTTCCATGGAAAGTGCCTTCAATACCAATGTTTTTGGTAAAGTTTATTGTCTCCTTTTACTTTTTTTTTTGTTATTGTTAATTGAACCTATCAAATGAACTGCTCATTCATGATAAAGTTTTGGAATCAAGCAATCAATTGATTGTTGAAACAAGTTGATCAAGCTTTGGTCCTTTAATTGATCCCGATTCCTCTGAAATTGGCGATTGCTGGATGCTAACCAGGTCTATATTTTCAATGTTGTCATATTTGAAGTAAATCATAGTATGTAATCTTGTGTACTAAATGAAAATTGTACTGTATCCAGTCTTCTAAAGTTGAATTATTTGTTATTTTGGTTCTTTGCCTATCTCTTAATGCTAGATATTCAATGATATTTCTGTTATATAATTAAGGCAGGGATTAAGGGCCTAAGAAACTTTCTGATACCCTCAAAGAAACTTTCTGATACCCTCAAAGCAGCACCTATGAGTAGTCTTTCCCTAATTGTTTATGGCTGGACTGTATCATTAAACTGCTTTGTTGCTTGGAGTTTTCATATTGTCCGACGCCATGTTGAGCTCGCTTTTTGGACATGGGTACTTGTATGACCCTCTAAATACATGAAAAAAATTAGAAAAAATTGGATATACTTGTATTTAAGCATACCATATCTGACCGTAACATGGCTACTATGTTTCATTCATCAATGAATCCAAACTTCATAATAGTCGTTTGTCTTTAATGAATCCACTGCATACTTCTCATTTTCTTTCTTTTTCCTTTCTTGGTGAATATCAGGAATTGGATTGAAGACCCCTTCCTAGCCCCACTCCAATCCACATTAACACCAAAACATTGAATTTTGATTTGTATAGATGCTACTAGTTGTCTGGTGTTAATGGTGTTGTATTTGATTGCAGGTGCGATGAGACTAGTACAAGCTGTTGTACCTCACATGGCATCTAAGAAAAAGGGTAAGATTGTGAATGTTGGAAGTGTTAGTGCTTTGGCTCCTGGGCCATGGTCCGGTGTCTATTTTGCATCTAAAGCAGCCCTTCATGCGCTAACTGATACTTTGAGGTTAGTTTAACATTACATCTGCATTAAAGAATAAGCTGCAAAGGCAATTCATTAACTACCATCTAAGTTCATCAGAAAAATAATGTTCTTGCACATATGTTTAGATTCAGGTGACTAATTAACAATATAGAACTGAGTGATTTAACATTTTACGATTGTTATTGATGCAAACAAATAAAATTCATAACTTTCTTAATAAAAAATTGTCTACATGCTGATGTGGACTACTGAAATCTGACAATGCAAACATGTTGATTGAACTAACGTAGCAAAAGAATTTCTTTTATTAAAGACGTATGCATTGTTAGATTTCAACACAGTTAGATTTCAGAAGTCCATGTCAGCATTTAGATTGTTTCCGGTTTCCACTAATTTTGTTATCAATTTTTATTTGTTTACACCAATATTAGACTTACAATTGTTAGAATACTCAATTATATTGTACACAGACTAAATTACACTTTTGACTATAATGTAGGGACTGCCTGGAGACTTTAACTGAAATTTATTTAACCTAATTGTTTTTAGTATTTGAATGGAGTCAACATCCACCAAAAATTTTACTATTCAAAATTGTCATCCAATTCTGTTTCTACAAATTAATTGTTAATATATTCAAAATCTGATGCATTTGCTGCATGATAATGCTTGGAATTCTAAAGCTTTCAAATCTTGGCCCCTTATCTTCGAGGGTGCAATTGGTTTTAGAAATTGAAGATAACCATTGCATATGCAAATTGCTTTTTCTATATCTTTTCTGTCTACTAAAAATATCTAGATATGTATAACTTATGTTGCTCTGACACTTGATTCTTCTTGAAGTATGTGTGTTTGATGTACATCTGTACATGTGTATAGAGATATATCCTTCAAGGATCCTCCAAATACATACAAAAGCTTAGCAATGGATTATTTCTGTGTTGAACACATATTCGTGTCTCCCAATTATACCAGAGACTTGAGTAAAATAGTTTATAGCATCTTGTAGTTTATCAAGATCCAGATCTTTGTGATTGCTTTATTATCTTATAGTTGCGTATATATTTTGTCCCAAATTCTAACTTATTTGTATTTCCACAAAACTAGGAAGCTTAGATCCCCCTTCTCGAGAAGAAAGAGTATTCCCAGTCTAAGGATATATATGTTTTTGAACGAACCTAAGGATATATTGACTGGATATGTGGTATTACCATTTACTTGGGGATATTTTGATATATATGCACACATGGTATGGGCTTTGGTAAGAGCCAGGGGTTGAACTTTGAACCTGCAGGTTTATGTTGGATGAAGAATCTGCAGGTTTAAATCCCCTTTACATGAGCCTGTGGGCTAGAACCTGTAGGTCATATGAGATTATTACTAGTTAAAACTTGAAAGCAAACAGAAGAAAATAGCTATAATTGGATAATGGCAGGTAATCTTGCATTGTTATGATTCTTCATTGTAATGACATTCCAAATACATGAAAAACTTAAGAAAATTACCGATGCATGACAGTTAACGAAATCTGAGTAACAAAGCGGAATCTTTTATGATCTACCAAAGCAAGCAAAAAAGCAGTTGAATTTTTATATTTGTGATGTATGCAGGTTGGAGCTGAGCCATTTCGGGATCAATGTCATCAATGTTGTGCCAGGAGCTGTAAGGTCAAACATCGGGAATTCTGCTATAGCTAGCTACAATAGGATGCCTGAGTGGAAGCTATATAAACCATTTGAAGAAGTCATCCGAGCGAGAGCTTCCTTCTCACAACGATCCAAGTCGACCCCAACAGATGTGTTCGCAAAGGATACAGTGAATGTGATTTTGAAGAAAAACCCACCAGCTTGGTTCTCGTCGGGTCATTACTCCACTATTATGGGAATTATGTACCATTTCCCAATTTTTGTTAAAGATTTCATTATTAGGAAAGCAATGAAATGTTGATTTCTCCTACCACAAACCTGTTGTAGATTTAATGTAGTTGCATGTTTGATTTCATAATAACATGGGATATTTTAGAGTATCTTCAAGATTTTCTTTTTTCAAATATAATAGCCAAATTTTCTTTAATTTTACCACTATAGACTTGATAATTCGTGTTTTTGTATTATTTCGCTTTCTTTTACTATGATTTTACTTATTTTTCTTCCTGAGTAAGTTTATGCCGTGTAGTTATGCTGTATCCGTGCTTAAACCTTCATTATCATGCAATATTTATTTGTTTAATATGCCAGCAAGGTATAGGGATGAAAATTCGAATTATATCTTCGCAATTTTGCAGATTCAAATAATATTTGGATTTGGATATTAAAATTATTATATTATTGTTATATTTTCTCAAATATTTATTTTCCAAATTTCGCATTCCTATAATTTTGTATTTGAATTTTGATATTTGTTGATATTCGATATTTGCTTTCAATAAACTTTGAACTTGAAATCTTTTATATACAAAGTCATACTTTAACCATCAATACTTGTTTTAAACATTAATTATAATTTACACACATTAATAAATAACGTATAAAAACACAATAAAATGTTTTCTAAAATTAAATACAATAATTAAGTATGATATATTTTATCAGAAAAATACGTACTCTTTGATATCCTATTATTTTAAATGTCATTTAGCTTCTCTTAAATTATGGCAATTTTTGAGTTCCATACTAGTTTTTGCATTGCTCAAACTCATAATTTGTCTTATTTGTTGGTATGTTTAACTAAAATATCTTGATTATTTTCTTCCATCTTTTTGAGAATTTTATGTAGACAATTTTGTGTGTATTATTGGAGAAGAGATTGAATGAATCAATGTTATTTTACAAGGATTCTTATGTGACCTGCTTACTTTATATATAATATTTAAGCTGACTTTATGACCTTTTGTATAACCTATATAAAAAAAATAATAGTTGTTTTGAGATATTGGCAGTTCATGATGGATTGAAGTTTGATTAGTGAAGCTGGTTTTGTGCTCTAAATATGGAAGGCGTGTTCAACCTTAATAGAGCTTTTATTGTTGAGACAATTATAAAAGGAGTGCCTAGAACAGTGCCACAACCAGTGCCCACTGTTGCTTGGCACTGCTTAGCCTCATAACTTGCCTTATATGGAGTTGACATTTTTTGTTATAATGTTGTGATTTTTTTTTATTATGTGAATGTGTGTAAGCTTATCTATGATATCCAAACCTATTATAGGAACATATATTGAATATTGGTTTGGATTGGATTAAGCATATCGATTTCTCTATTTTGTGGACATTGGATTAGTAACTTGGTAATATATCCTAAAGATTTGAAGACATATCTTAGTCATATTGAAGATATTATTCTCGCTAATTATCTTGCTATTTTGTTGGGAAGATAGATTATAATTGATCTTTATATTAACAAGCCTTAAGCTCTTATATATTGAAAGGCTTATGTAGGTAAAGTGGTGTGGAGAACTATAACATTTATTTTGTGTTGAACCAAGCTTTACTTGTAAATTATTTTGATATAACAAATATTATTTTTTGAATAAAAATAATTTTAAACAAAAATTGGCAAAAATCCCATTTCAAATGATATCTAAAAGGAAAATTGTTGAACTCATACTTAGAAAATATTTTAAGTCCAAATTCTTAAACAAACTTTCAAACATTTTTGAAACATGTTAAAACTACTCCAAGCCAAAAAGTATCTATCCAATATTGATACTTGTTGTTAAGTATCGATTTTTTTATTGAGTATCAATAGAATCAATATTTTATTGATACATTTTCCAGTATCGATAGCAAAATGACATTTTGTTTTCAAAAGTATCTACCAAGTATCGATATGGTATCAATACCTTTTGCTAGGTATCAATAAATTTCTTCAAGTATCGATAGTGGTATACTTTTACCGATACATTTTTCAGTATCGATACGGAATTTGGCATTCTGACTTCCAAAGGATTTATCATGTATCAATACAGTATCGATACCTTCTATTTGGTATCGATAGAATTTCCTTGGTATTGATATTGATGGCCCTAACGGTCATTAAATTAGGCATTAAATTCTTAAAGTATCAATACTTGTAGAAAAAGTATGAATACATGTTGTTGTAGGTGACATTAATGCACTGGTATTTTCATTCCCAATGACTCTATTCAATTCTCCAACAACCACAATGGTTAGAAATCAATTAAAGAGTATAAATACCAGCTTCCAAATTATCTACAATAACAAGAGAGATTATCAAAGCGAAAATTACAATCAACTCAACCTTTGTATTTAAAGTTTTCATATTTTTCTTATTTACACTTGTGAGCTTTCATTGTTTTTTATTCAGCTCAAGTGTTTTGTAATTTCATTTGTGCTAAATTGGCGAACAATCCAATCTTGTAAGGTTTAATTCTTTGTTTGCTTATTTGTATTACTCTTTGAAAGGATTTTATCTTAAGGTTTTGGGTAGAAACCTTAAGAAAATTGTAAGGTTAAACCTTGTCATCAAAAGTTAGACAAATGAGTGAATTAGGGAAAATCCTTAGTAGTAGAAAGCTTGGTAGAGGAGTAGACAATTGGGGTCAAACCACTCTAAATTGTTGTGTTCAATTTTCTTATCATTTTATTCAAGCTTCCATAAAATTTTAAAAACCAATTCACCCCTCTTAATGATTTTGGCTTGATTAATTGAGCTAACAATTGGTATTAGAGGTAGTCTCTAAAGACGACCTAACAACCAAGAGAAGATTCTCGATGTAGTTCAACTTTCGTCAAACCAATCTATACAAGATGGCATCCACTTTTGGGTTAGTTTTCTATGGTGAATCTCAATCAATCTTCAAACCTCCACACTTCAATGGAGCTAATTACATTTATTGAAAAACAAGGATGATGTTGTTCATTCAAACTAATGATCTTGCGGCTTAGGGCATCATCATGGATGGTCCCTCCATCACTTAAAAACAAGAATGAGAGTTTTGGTGCAAAAAAGCAAGAAGGGGTGGAATGAAGAGGATAGAACGAGCATACAACTTAATGCTAAGGCCATGTATGTAACAGCCCGATTTAGACCCTAATCGGAACGATGGTTTCAGGACCACGAATCTGAGTCAGAAAAATATTTAAAAATCATTTTCTGTGTTTATTTTATGTGAATTGATATCTGTGAAATTTTCGTGATTTAATTTTTTCGTCTAGGTATCCGATTAAATAAAAGGACTTAATCGCATAAATAGAAAATTTGGTAGTTTAATGTGTCAATGGCTAATTTGTTGTTGGCTTTATAAGTGGAGGTTTTTAAATGGTAAATAACCGCTTTGTTTTAATATAGACAGCATTAGACTTACAAAATATGAATTTAATAAATGGTTATTAAGGGTAAATTTGTAAACTAATAACAAAAGCTAATATATATCATAAAATATAACATAAAAAAAAACTGCTCATACTTTCTTCCACCATAGCCGAAACTAAAAATAAAGAAAAGCGAAGAAACCTAGTTCGGCCACATTCCAATCTAGAATCAAGATCAAGAACCAAAAAAATCAGATTTGGATCGGGGAAAAACGATAGTTGTCGACTAGCAGCCCCGTCCTGTTTTACGACGTCCGAGGTAAGTTTATAAACAAATAAACGAGTTTAATTATAGTTAAAGCTAGAGATACTTTCTGTTATGAAATGTATGAATTTATAATTATTAAAGCCGAATGTGAAAAGGATGGATTACTACATTTTCGAATTTGTCTCGACCGAGTTATGACGTCCAAAAGCCCCGTATGAACCTTAGGAATAGTTAGGATATATATGTCATGACATAGGATTCTGACATTTGTGTTCGAGTAAGACCATGGCATCGATATATGATTCCAATATGTTTTTATGAGTAAGACCCTGTCTGGGACAGTGGCATCGACATGTGGTTACATATAATACCACGTCTGGGACGTTGGCATTGTACGATATATGTGTGATAATCCGAGTGTCCTACCCAATTCTGAATGGTTCATCGGGCATGGATAAGTTGTGAATAAATATGAAATGTGAGCTTAAAGGTCAGTTATGTAATAATCTATTATTTACAGAAACAAGGTAAGTAAGCTAAGTTATTTATGTTACAAGTTGTATATGAACTTATTAGTGAACATGTGTGGTATAATATATAATTTTGGTTTGAAGATGAGTAACTTAAGTTTTATTAAAAAGGTTTTTAACTATGTGTATATACATATGTGTAATTGTATAGATTCGGTTACATAGGAAATTATGTGTGTTAAATGTCATGTTATGTTTTCTTGAGTTTATTTGAATGTATAAATGTGTGTGTGATTATATTTGACATCTTGGTTTGAAAGTTGAATAATCCTGACTAAATAATTTAGATGAACATTCGGCCATGATAATAATGGTGCATAGAATGTACTATTTTACTTCGTTTATAGACTTACGTATGAGCATGGATAATGATAATATAATTTGGCTAGTTCAATCAATTTGCTTATATTACTAAGTTGTTTATTTGTTTTAAAATCACTAAGCTATGTTAGCTTACTCGTGTATATGATTCTTGGTTTTATAGATTTTGAAGCCAAGCTACAAGCTCGGGGATTATCAGCCAAGTTCATCACACTATCTACTATTTTGGTACCTTATTAGCTAAACTTAAATTATGGCATGTATAAGCTGAATTATATTTTGAAAAAAAAAATGATGAAAGTTGGTTATGTATAATGCCATGCGAAAATGGCTAAGTTATTATATTAGTATCCGATTATGTTAAATAAGGCTTTAATTAATCTTGACCATTAAATTGCTTGCTTTAAATGCAAAGTATGTGAGGTGAGTGTCATATGCTTTGAAAGTAGCTTGCATGTTATGCTAGGCTTGGTCTTATAAATCTTTAGTCAAATGTTTAATGAACTCGTTGATTAGTAATTGAAGTTGGATGTTTGTTTTTGCATGTGATTCTTAAACAGTAGGTTTCGACCAAGAAAGAGTAAAGGTATAATGTATGTTTAGTGTGTTTATTATTAAGTGATAGTAAACATTATATGCAGCAGTGTTTCAATAATGTATATGGTTCATGGATAATCTAGTTAGCTAATTGATATGTATTTAGAATTTTAATGATAAGTTTAGCTTTGGATTTTGGGTAAATGCGCAAGTTGAAAGCATTCATAATGAGTAAGTTATATATATAAGTGTCTAGTTTTATATTAAGCCTGTGCCAAGTGCGTAAACATAATATACATTTGATCTGTTTGATGATATGTATATTCGGTCCTATAGTTTATTATAGAAGTCATTGTATTATTAAAAATCATAAAATTTTTGAGTAAAAGAGAAAGGAATGTGCTTGATACAAATTCTGAAATTCATTTATATATTAAGCTATGATCTGCGTATATAACACTTAGACTTGCCATATTATTTAAGATTTTGCATGCCTGGTACATGTGTAAAGTGATTATGATTACAAGTGTTGATTAATTATATGCATACGATGGTTATAAGATTTTATTAATTAAATGTAAGTAGTGAATGGATATAATGCAATATATAGATTATAATTATTATTATTGTTTCATATGGATAATAAGACTATTTACATGTACATGAAGTGGAATGTTCTAATTTAAAGAATGAAGTGGAATGTGGATAAAGCCACTGATGATGATGACACTGAGCGGGCTGAGTTCTGGCTTGATAATACCATCCGTGTGTTTGATGAGTTGTCCTGTACTCCAGATGGATGTTTAAAATGTGCTATATCCTTGTTCCGAGACACAGCATACCACTGGTAGAATACCCTAGTATCAGTAGTTCCGAGAGAGCAGGTGACCTGGAAATTCTTTCAGACTGAGTTTCATAAGAAATATATCAGTCAAAGATTTATCGATCAGAAGCGTAAAGAATTTCTGGCGCTGAAATAGGGTCGGATGACAATGACAGAGTATGAGCGGAAATTTGTGAGACTCAGTCGGTATGCCTGAGAGTGTGTTTTTACTGAAGCTATAATGTGTAAAAGAATTGAAGATGGACTGAATGAAGACATTAAAATTTTAGTTGGCATACTTGAGATAAAAGAGTTTGTGGTACTTGTTGAGTTAGCCTGCAAAGCTAAAGAGCTCGGGAAAGAGAAAAAGAAAGTTGATTTTGAAGCTAAAGACTCGCGTAAGAGATCATTCAGTAAGTCATCCAGTCAACATCAAAGAAGTCTCGAGATGATTTCAGTCGTTCAAAAGCCACTTCGGGTTATTCTCAACGAGACTAGAATAGACCACCTGTGAATTCGAGAGTTACCTCAGTAGCCAGTGTGGGTAATGTCAGATCTAATCAACCTGAGTGTGAGCATTGTGGTAAACGACATCTTGGCAGTTGAAGATTGCATGATCAGACCAGTTTTAAATGCGAGTCAGCAGAGCACTATATTCGAGATTGCCCAAGGTTAGCTAAAGAGAATCCAGTGCAGAACTCGAGATCGAGTAATACTGCGGCTAGAGGTAGACCACCGAGAAATGTAGGTAATGCGAGTGGCAGTCAGAGAGGAAATAAAAATACAACAAACGGTTGTTGTGAACTGCAAAAGAAAGACTATTGACCTACGGAACCAGAATGATGAAGTTATTCGGATTGAATCTGGTGATTTGTATTGTTTACCAGCAGTGATTTCTTCAATGCTAGCTCAGAAATATGTGAGAAAAGGGTGTGAAGCTTATTTTGCCTACGTAATCGACAGTAAAGCGGCTGAAAGAAACATTGAATCGGTACTTGTTGTATGTGAGTATCCGGATGTGTTTCCAGAAGAATTACCAGGTTTGCCACCTATTCGAGAAGTAGAGTTTGGTATTGAGTTAATGCTTGGGACAACTCCGATATCCATAGCCCCGTACAGAATAACACCTACAGAATTAAAAGAATTGAAAGCTTAGTTGCAAGAATTAACAGATAGAGGTTTTGCATGACCGAGTTTCTCCCCGTGGGGTGCACCTGTGTTGTTTGTGAAAAAGAAAGACGGAACTATGAGAATGTGTATCGATTACAGACAGCTTAATAAGGTGACTATAAAGAATAAGTATCCGTTGCCACGGTTGATGATCTGTTTGACCAACTAAAAGGGGCTACAGTATTTTCGAAGATAGATTTGAGATCAAGTTACTATCAGTTGGGAGTTAAAGATTTAGATATGCCAAAGACTGCTTTCAGAACGAGGTACGGACATTATGAGTTTTTGGTTATGCCTTTCGGACTCACTAATACGCCTACTATTTTCATGGATTTAATGAATCGGATCTTCAAACCGTATCTGGATCAGTTTGTGGTTGTGTTTATAAATGACATTTTGATCTACTCTCGTGATGAAGCTGAACATGTCGAACATTTGAGACTTGTGTTGCAGACCTTGTGAGATAAGTAATTGTATGCGAAATTTAGTAAATGTGAGTTCTGGTTAAGGGAAGCCAGTTTTCTGGGCGATGGGGTATCAGCATTAGGTATTCGAGTTGATCCGGGCAAAATTTTAGTTATACTGGATTGGAAACCTCTGAAGAATGTTTCTGAAGTCTGAAGCTTTCTGGGACTTGCTAGTTTTTATAGACGGTTCGTGAAAGGTTTTTCTATGATTGCAGCCCCGATGACAAAGCTATTGTAGAAAGATGTTAAGTTCGAGTGGTCAGAGAAGTGCTAGAAAAGCTTTGATCAGTTGAAAGCCCTTTTGACTGAAGCTCTAGTGCTAGTTCAGCCAGAATCGGGTAAAGAATTTGTTATTTATAGTGATGCCTTATTAAATGGTTTGGGCTATGTTCTGATGCAGGAAGGTAGAGTGATAGCTTATGCCTCGAGACAGTTGAAGCCACATGAAAAGAATTATCCGACACACGACCTGGAACTGGTAGCCATTGTGTTTGCGATGAAAATATGGCGTCACTATTTGTTTTGTGAGAAATGTCATGTTTATTCTGATCACAAAAGCCTGAAATACTTGATGACTCAGAAAGATCTGAATTTGAGACAACGCTAATGGTTAGAAATGCTAAAAGAATAGGAGCTTGTGATTGACTATCACCCGGGTAAGGCTAACGTTGCTGATGATGCTTTAAGCCGAAAGTCACTATTTACTTTGCGTGCAATGAATATGCATGTGGCCATGTCTGATGATGGTTCGATAGTAGCTAAATTGAAAGCTAGACCGTTATTTGTTCAACAAATATGTGATGCCTAGAAGGTTGATAATGAATTGATGGCAAAATGAGCTTAGTGTGAGACGGATGCTGATTAAGAGTTCAGAGTTGATACTGATGACTGTTTGATGTTCAGAGATTGGATATGCGTTCTGAGGAATTCAGAGTTGATTCAAATGATTTTGAATGAAGCACATAGTAGTCAGTTATCTGTTTACCCAGGTTGTACAAAGATGTATAATGATCTGAAATAGCTTTACTGGTGGCATGGTATGAAATGAGACATTTGGCATGGTATGAAACGAGACATTTCTAACTTTGTTGCAAAATGTTTAGTTTGTCAACAAGTAAAAGCTAAACATCAGGTGCCTTCATGACTACTTCAGCCTATTATGATACTTGAGTGCAAATGGGATAGAGTTACGATGGATTTCGTATTTGGTTTACCATTGACACCGAGTAAGAAAGATGTAATCTGGGTTGTTGTTGATAGATTGACTAAATCAGCTCATTTTGTTTCGATCCGTACAAACTACTCACTTGATAAACTGGCTGAATTGTATGTTTCTCAGATTGTGAGATTACACGGTGTGCCTATATCTATTGTTTCGAATAGAGATCCGAGGTTTACATCGCGGTCTTGGAAGAAACTGTAAGATGCACTAGGTACGAAATTACATTTCAGTACTGCTTTTCATCCATAAACAGATGGCCAATCTAAACGAATCATTCAAATACTTGAGGATATGTTGAGATGTTGCATTCTCGAGTTTGAAGGTACATGGGAACGATACCTACCTCTGATTGAATTTGCGTATAATAATAGCTTTCAATCGAGTATCGAAATGGCACCTTATGAGGCTTTGTATGGTCGTAAATTCCATACACCGTTATACTGGATTGAGCTCAGAGAAAATAAGATACACGGGGTTGACTTGATCAGAGAAGCTGAACAGAAAGTGAAAGTGATCCGTGAAAGTTTGAAAGCAGCGTCAGATCGTCAGAAATCTTATGCAGACTTGAAACGTAAAGATATAGAGTTTTAGGTCAGAGAAAAAGTCTTTTTGAAAGTCTCATCATGGAAGAAAATATTCAGATTCGATCGTAAAGGCAAATTGAGTCCGAGGTTTATTGGGCCGTATGAGGTAATAGAGCGTATTGGGCCAGTTGCTTACAGATTATCGTTGCCACCTGAGTTAGAAAAGATCCACAATGTATTCCACATTTCAATGCTTCAGAGGTATCAATCTGATCCTTCACATGTGATTAGTCCATCTGAGATTGAAATTCAACCCGATATGACCTACGAAGAAGAATCGATTCGCATTTTGACTCGTGAGATTAAAGAGTTGCGGAATAAGAAGATTCCGTTAGTTAAGTTCTTGTGGCATAAGCATGAGGTTGAGGAAGCAACATAGGAGCCATAGGATACTCTGAGAGAATGTTATCTGAAGCTATTCACCGGTAAGATTTTTGGGGACGAAAATCCCTAAAGGGGGAGAGTTGTAACAGCCCGATTTAGACCCTAATCGGAACGGTAGTTTCGGGACCACGAATCCGAGTCAAAAAAATATTTAAAAATCATTTTCTGTGTTTATTTTATGTGAATTTATATCTTTGAAATTTTTTTGATTTAATTTTGTCGTTTAGGTATCTGATTAAATAAAAGGACTTAATCGCGTAAATAGAAAATTTTGGTAGTTTAATGTGTCAATGGCTAATTTGTTGTTGGCTTTATAAGTGGAGGTTTTTAAATGGTAAATAACCCCTTTTTTTAATATGGACGGCATTAGACTTACAAAATATGAATTTAATATATGGTCATTAAGGGTAAATTTGTAAACTAATAACAAAAGCTAATATATATCATAAAATATAACATAAAAAAATAAAGTGCTCATACTTTCTTCCACCATAGCCGAAACTAAAAATAAAGAAAAGAGAAGAAACCTAGTTCGGCCACCTTCCAAGCTAGAACCAAGATCAAGAACCAAAAAATCGAATTTGAACTGGGGAAAAATGAAAGTTGTCGACTAGTAGCCCCGTCCTATTTTACGACGTCCGAGGTAAGTTTATAAGCAAATAAACGAGTTTAATTATAGTTAAATGCTAGAGATACTTGCTGTTATGAAATGTATGAATTTATAATTATTAAAGCCAGATGTGAAAAGGATAGATTACTACATTTTCAAATTTGTCTTGACCGAGTTATGACATCCGAAAGCCCCGTATGAACCTTAGGAATAGTTAGGATACATATGTCATGACATAGGATTCTGACATCTGTGTTCGAGTATAACCATGGCATAGGATTCTGACATCTGTGTTCGAGTATAACCATGGCATTGATATGTGATTCCGATATGTGTTTACGAGTAATACCTTGTCTGGGACAGTGGCATCGACATGTGGTTACATGTAAGACCACATTTGGGACGTTGGCATTGTACGATATATGTGTGATAATCCGAGTGTCCTACCCAATTCTGAATGGTTCATCGGGCATGGATAAGTTGCGAATAAATATGAAATGTGAGCTTAAAGGTCAGGTATGTAATAATCTATTATTTACAGAAACAAGGTAAGTAAGCTAAGTTATTTATGTTACAAGTTGTATATGAACTTATTAGTGAACATGTATGGGTATAATATATAATTTCGGTTTGAAGATGAGTAACTTAAGTTTTATGAAAAAGGTTTTTAACTATGTGTATATACATATGTGTAATTGTATATATTCGGCTACATAAGAAATTATGTGTGTTAAATGTCATGTTATGTTTTCTTGAGTTTATTCGAATGTATAAATGTGTGTGTGATTATATTTGACATCTTGGTTTGAAAGTTGAATAATCCTGACTAAATAATTTAGATGAACATTCGGCCATGATAATAATGGTGCATAAAATGTACTATTTTACTTTTTTTTATAGACTTACGTTTGAGCATGGATAATGATAATATAATTTGGCTAGTTCAATCAATTTTCTTATATTACTAAGTTGTTTATTTGTTTTAAAATCACTAAGCTATGTTAGCTTACTTGTGTATATGATTCTTGGTTTTATAGATTTTGAAGCCAAGCTACAAGCTCGGGGATTGTCAGCCAAGTTCATCACTGATAAACCGTAATTTGTACATATTTTTACCCCATGCTTAACACATTTTATGGATTAATTTTCCTTAGAATTGGTGAATTCGATACTCCTAATGCCTTAATTTCATGTTTTATAATTAGGCGAGCATAGGAGAGTGAAAGGAACGAGAAACAGACCAAAAACAGAGAAAAGTGGCCAACGTACGAAATCAACACAGCCTGTACCTCCTCACACGGGCAAACCACATGGCCGTGTCTATTTGGCAGAATCGAAGCGCGACTCACACAGGTATAACACACGCTCGTGCCATTCTAACAGGCTCGAGCATGGCCTAAAGTAATTGCACACGGGTGTGTCACACCGGCGTGTCCCTGCCGAGCCCAAGTTTAGTCTAATTTGGAAAAGGCCAATTTTGAGGGTTCTTAGGAATTCCAAAGCCTATAAATACACCCTAGAGGAGGAGGAAAAAGGACACACAGAGAGGGAAGCAGGGAACTGCTCAAGGAAGCCGATTGATCTATCTCAAAAGCCGGATTCATCATCAAGACTGAAGATCTTCCTCAATTTCCCTTCAAGAGTTTTGGGTTTTCTTTATGTTTTGTATTCATTATTCTTCTGAGATGTTTTCCTTTGTAGTTATGAACTAAATCCCTTAAATACCTAAGGGGAATGAAACCTAAGACTAATCTTGTTATTATTTTCTGAATTGTATGATAAATATTTGACTTGTTCTTAATTATGTGTTCTTAATTCTTGTCTTGATATTCCAGGATATTGATTGAAGTTAAGCTCTTATTCAGTGGAGGAATAGCCCTGCGTAAGAGTATATTTGTCATAAGTAAGCGAGTTGGTTGCGCGCCTAGAGAGAGGGTGACAAAATTTTACCGGATTAAGGTGAAACCTAATAAGAGGATCCATAGATCGAGTTAATGCAACCCTAGGGAGTTAATTAGAAAGAGATTTCAATTATTCAACCTTGGGTTAGACGTTGTTAGTCTCGAGAGGGATAATAATATAACTTAGGGATTTCTACGGATCAAGTCAAGTGAATAAATCGTCCAATTCAGAGTCAAATAACAAGTGAAGTCTAAGTGGATTTTTCCTTAGGTATTGTCTTAATTCAATCGTTTTTCCAAAAGTAAATCCCCAATTCTATTTTCTGTGATTTTTTAGTTTAGTTAATTAGTTAATTAAAACAAACCCCATTATTCTTAGGCTAGATAATAAAAAGATAGTCATTACTAGTACTTTTAGTTCCTTTGGGTTCGACAATCCGGTCTTGCTAAAACTATACTACTGTTCAATAGGTACACTTGCCTACATCGTGATAATAGTTAGTTTCAAGAATGATTAATTATAAATTTATAAAACTTATCACACGAATATCAAGATCAAGTTTTTGGGGCCGTTACCGGGGAACTAAGATATTAGGAACACTCAATTTTTATTACTTTAGCCATTTATTTTTCTTGCAGGTTAATTCTATTTTTTTATTATTATTTATTAATTTACTTTTTCTTTCTCTTGGCAGGTTTTTATAGTTTATGACTAGAAGAAACCCGTCAGGACCACTACTTTTTGACAAAGAAATCAATTGCACAGCTCGCAGAAACCGAAGAGAAATAAGGCAAAGCCTAAGATACACAGAGAACAAGCAAGAAGACGATATCTCAACTATGACCGAGGAGATGGCTGAAAATCAAGAAAATCAACTACCTCCTGCAATACCCGTTGAACTAGCAAATCAGAATCTTGCTCCTCGTACTATGTATGATTATGCTAAACCTACTTTAACAGGAACTGAGTCAAGTATAGTTAGGCCTGCTATTGCTGCGAATAATTTTGAACTAAAACCTAACACTATTCAAATGATACAGTAATTTGTTCAGTTTGATAGTTTGCAGGATGAGGATCCAAACACTCACTTGGAAAATTTCCTGAAATTCTGCGATACATTTAAAATTAGTGGCGTTTCTAACGATGCCATTCGTCTTCGGTTATTCCCTTTTTCATTGAGGAACAAAGCTAAATAGTGGTTGAACTAGTTACCACAAGGGTCAATTACTACTTGGGAACAAATGACCGAAAAATTTTTATTAAAATATTTTTCGCCTATTAAAACGGCCAAATTACATAATGATATCTATTCATTTGTGTAGATAGACTTAGAAACTGTTTACGATGCATGAGAGAGATACAAGGACCTACTACGTAGGTGTCCTTACCATGGATTACCTCTATGCTTGTAAGTTCAAACATTCTATAATGGTGTGAATCCCTTGACAAGACAGATGATTGATGCAGCATCCGGGGGAACCATGAATAATAAAACACCTAAAGAAGCTTACGAATTTATTGAAGAGATGTCACTGAATAACTATTAGTGGCAAGTCATGAGGACTAAGCCAACTAAAACAGCAGACATCTATAATGTCGATTCAGTTACTATGCTATCAAACCAGGTAGAACTTCTAAATAAAAAGATTGATGATTTACTTGGTTCTTCGCAGGTTCATCCAGTAATGCACTGTGAAGTCAGTGGAGGTGGATCAAGCAATTCAGAATATCAATCCTATGGCCACAGCATAGAGAACGAACAATTAAATTACATGGGTAAGAATCATCGATCTCAAAATAATCCTTATAGAAATACTTATAATGTAGGTTGGAGGAATCACCCAAATTTTTCATGGGGAGGCCAAGGAAATCAGAAACCACCACCCCTCCAGGCTTTTAGCAACCACCACCCCCTCCAGGCTTTTAGCAACCACCATACCAACAGGAGAAAAAATCGAACCTTGAGGAGATGCTAACCAAATTCATCTCGGTGTCAGAGACTCATTTTTAGAATACCGAGACGGCACTCAAAAATCAACAAGCATCAATCCAAGGGCTCGAAAATCAAATTGGACAGCTGGCTAAGATGATTTCAGAAAGAGCACCAGGAAATCTACCTAGTAACACCGAACCTGATCCAAAAGCACATGTGAAAGCAGTTACACTAAGAAGTGGCAAAGTGTTAGCTGAATTGGAAAAGAAACCACAACAAGAAGCTGACAGAAGCAAAGGAGAGGAGGTAAAACCCAAAAACAATGCCAATCCAATGCCGAAGGAATATAAACCACCAATTCCATACCCAGAAAAGTTGAAGAAAGACCGCATAGATGCACAATTTGGTAAATTCCTTGAACTCTTTAAACAACTACATATTAACTTACCTTTTGTTGAAGCTATATCGCAGATGCTTGCATACGTAAAATTTTTAAAGGAGCTCCTAACAAACAAAAGGAAGTTTGAAGACTTATCTATAGTGGAACTTAATGAGAAATGTTTGGCTATACTCCAAAACAAACTGCCAACCAAACTAAAAGATCAAGGAAGTTTTACTATACCCTTCTTAATTGGTAGTTTTAACGTCGATAAGGCACTAGCTGATTTAGTTGCTAGCATTAATTTGATGCCATATAAAATGTTTAAACAACTTGGTCTTGGGGAACCTAAACCCACTAGGATGGATATTCAACTAGCTGATAGATTTGTTAAATATCCTAGGGGTATTATAGAGGACATACTTGTAAAAGTAGATAAATTTATATTCCCTGTTAACTTCATTGTGCTTGACATGGATGAAGATGTTTAAGTGCCTTTAATCTTAGGGCATCCATTTTTAGCCACTACTAGGGTTGTTATAGATGTGGGTGATGGTAAAATGGTACTTAGAATAGGTGACGAAGAAATCATTTTTAAAATTTATGATGCCATGAGATTTTATAGGGAACAAGATGACTCATGTTATTTTATTGACTCTATTGATCATGCTGCTCAAGATTCTTTTCAGGAAATCATACATAAGGACACGTTGGAACTGTGCCATGCCCAAGGAGAGGAGATAGATGACGATGGTTCCGAGACAGGCAAAATAAAAGCTAAACTGAACTTCGATGAATCTTCCCAAAGACAAGCAGAATATGAGGACATTAAAGGGAACGATGATTTTAAGCAGAAACCCTCTATTGAAGAACCTCCCAAACTGGAACTCAAACAATTACCAAATCACTTGGAATACACTTTCCTTGGAAATAATTCTACATTACCAGTTATTATTGCATCTAACTTGCAACCCAAGGAGAAAGAGGAATTAATCCAAGTATTAAAAGAACTTAAAAAGGCCATAGCTTGGAAAATTTCTAACATTAAAGAGATCAGCCCTTCTTTTTGCACCCACAAAATTTTAATGGAAGATGAATATAAACCAGTTGTGCAAGCTCAAAGACAACTAAACCCCAACATGAAGGAAGTTGTTAAAGCCGAGGTAATTAAACTTCTAGATGCTAGAATTATTTATCCTATTTTTGACAGTTCTTGGGTAAGTCTAGTGCAAGTTGTTCTTAAGAAAGGAGGCATGGCTGTGGTAGCCAATGAGAACAATGAACTAATTCCAACTAGGATAGCCACAGGTTGGAGAGTTTGCATTGACTATAAGAAGCTAAATGATGCCACGAGAAAAGATCACTTCCCCTTGCCATTCATTGACCAAAAAGACTATTAGGGCACATGTACTACTGCTTCTTGGATGGACTATCTGGCTATTTTTAAATCCCAATAGCTCCTGAAGATCAGGAAAAAACAACATTCACATGTCCATACGGTATATTTGCTTATCGAAGAATGCTCTCTGGATTATGTAATGCTCCTGCTACGTTCCAACGCTGCATGATGGCCATCTTTGACGAATTCGTAGAAGATATCGTGGAGGTATTTATGGATGATTTCTCTGTATTTGGTAACTCTTTCCATCTTTTCCTTAAAAATTTAAAATAAGTTCTAATAAGATGTGAGGAAACGAACCTTGTACTTAACTGGGAAAAATGTCACTTTATGGTTCAAGAAGGTATTATGCTAGGACATAAAATTTCTAGTAAAGGGGTTGAGGTTGATAAATCTAAAGTTGAAATCATTGAAAAGTTATCTCCTCCTAGTTCGATTCAGGCTATTAGAAGTTTTTTAGGACATGCTGGGATTTATAGAAGATTTATTAAAGATTTTTCTAAAATAACTAAGCCTTTGACCAAATTACTAGAAAAAGATATGCTCTTTAATTTTGATCAGGAATGTTTAGAAGCATTTAATACTCTAAAGGATAAATTGATTAATGCACCAATTATAATAGCACCTAATTGGAATTTATCTTTTGAACTAATGTGTGATGCGACTAACTTTGTAGTAGGTGCAGTTTAGGGACAGCGAAGGGACAAGCACTTTCAACCTATTTATTATGCTAGCAAAACTTTGACAGCCGCACAGGAGAACTACACCACCATGGAGAAAGAATTGTTAGCTGTGGTTTTTGCATTCGATAAATTTAGGCCATATCTAATATTGTATAAAGTTATTGTTTATACTGACCATTCTGCCCTTCGCTACCTGTTAACTAAGACTGATGCAAAACCTCGACTCATTCGATGGATTTTATTATTGCAGGAATTCGACTTGGAAATTCAAGATAAGAAAGAAGCAAAAAATCTCACAGCTGATCATTTATCCAGGCTTGAAAATTCAAGTGCTAAAGAGCTAGATGAAGTGGAAATAAATGATTCGTTCCCTGAAGAATAATTTTTTGCTATTTCTAACTCGGAGGTACCTTGGTTTGCAAACATCGTGAATTTTTTAGCCGCTAACGTTATCCCAAAAGGGTTGACACATCAGCAAAAGAAACGATTCTTTACTGATATGAAAAACTACTTTTGGGAAGATCCTTTTCTTTTCCGTATATGTGCAGATCAAGTTATTTAGCGATACGTTACAAGAACAGAAGTATTGCAAATCTTGGAACACTGCCACTCAGGACCAGCTGGAGGACATTATGATAGAAATAAGACCGCACATAAAATACTTGAATCAGGTTTTTATTGGCCCACTTTATTCAAAGATGCCAACAGGTATGTTATTTCTTGTGACAAATGCCAAAGGACAGGTAATATCTCTAACCGTGATGAAATGCCTCAGACATAATGCTTTCATGTGAAATATTTGATGTTTGGGGTATCGACTTTATGGGTCTATTCCCTAGTTCATTTAGAAATAAATACATCTTAGTCGCTGTCGATTATATGTCTAAATGGGTTGAAGCCCAAGCTCTGCCTACAAATGATGCTAGAGTAGTGGTACGTTTCCTTAAAAACTTTTCTCTCGATTTGGAACACCTAGATTAATCATCAGCGATAGGGGGACTCATTTCTGTAACGCCCAATTTGAAAAAACCTCAAGAAATATGGATTTTACCACCGAACAGCTACCCCTTACCACCCTCAAACTAGTGGCCAAGTCGAAGTGGCAAATCAAGAACTTAAACGTATCCTAGAAAAGATGGTAGGATTAAATAGGAAAGATTGGGCAATGAAAGTAGATGATGCATTATGGGCCTATAGAATTGCTTTTGAAACCCCCATAGGAACATCACCATACAAACTCGTTTATGGAAAAAGTTGTCATCTACCATTTGAGTTAGAACACAAAGCATTCTAGGCTATAAAATTTCTAAACTTTGATCCCAAACTTGCAGGTGAAAACAGGTTGATGCAGTTGAACGAGTTAGACGAGTGGCGAACCTATGCATATGAAAATTCAAGATTATACAAGGAAGCAACGAAACGATGCCATGATGCTCGGTTAAAACAAAATAAACAATTTGAAGTTAGAGATCTTGTACTATTATATAACTCGAGACTCAAATTGTTCCTTGGGAAGCTTAAATCACGATGGTCAGGTCCGTTCGTAGTCAAAACAGTTTTCCCATACAGCACTGTAGAAATAAGTCACCCATTGCAAGGTACTTTCAAAGTAAATGGACATCGCCTCAAACCTTACAACGGTGAGAAATTTAAAGATGATAGGGAGGGGCTACGGCTCCACGATTCTCCTTAAGTATACTCAAACGGTAAAGTCTAGCTTAGACTTTAAATACACGCTTCTCGGGAGGCAACCTGAGCACTAACAATATTAATTTCTTTAAATTTTAGTTTTTAAAAATACAACATACTAACCAAATCATTGAACACAGGCTTTTTAGAACCACACGGTCAGGCACACGGGTGTGCCTTAGGCCGTGCACATACCATGGGATGCAACACGGCCGTACGATTCGACCGTGTGAAAACAGGGCAAAAATTTCTTCCCCAACACGAGATGCGATAAGTAGCCACGACCGTGCGACATGGTCGTGGGCGAAACTGCTAGAATAACACGGGCATGCAACACGCCCGTGTTTTGAAACTGTGGGCAAACCTATCAATATAACACGGCGTGCGCCTGTATACACGGGCGTGGGAGAAGCTAACGGAGATCGACACGGCCGTGTACACCAATGCGCCTAATTTCAAAAATTACGAAACGTACGGGCTGAGCTTAGGCACGGCCGTGTGCCCTAATTTCTCTATAAACACCTTTTATTTATTTTACTTTTATCTCTATATTTTGAAATTTTATTTTTTCCTTTTAATACTATTTTATCCTGAGATTTTATGATTTTTATTCTTCGGTTATTGCATTACGAGTAGTTATGCTTCAGGATACCTCTTAAAGAGTTCCTAATTTTATCACAGTCATAAAGAGCTCCTCAGCTCATCATTACATAGGAACTAAAAACTCCATCGGGAAAGGTTCTCCACAACTGCCATGTCCTGCTCAACCACGACCATCACCAACTTTAGATATAATATTCTTTTGGCATAGGACTTATGGACTAATAAACCTCTACCACCGCCGGAGTATCCTCCTTCACCCTCATGCCGATTATTCTTCAAAACTCCAGTTCAAGGAAATTCATTCATCACTCAAGAAGTTTCACTTTTCTCCCTATCGTATTTTTCTATTCTTTTCTATATATCTATCTTTGTACATTGAGGGCAATGTACATCTTAAGTGTGGGGGGTATTCATTTTACTATCACAAAAATTCCTGAATGATTGCCTTGTTCTCTTGAAAAGCTCTTATATCATGTTTAGGATAAATTTTGATTGATTTATGATTTTTATTGATATATCTTAAATTTAAACATAAGCATTCATGCATTGATTATTTAAACTTCAAGACATTAGAGAATTAAGCATGATAAGTTGATTTTTAAGAATTCAAAATGTTAGGATGTTTTCGCAAGTCTAAGTATTATCTTGAATTGAAATTCACAAGTTTAAACATCAAAAAGTGATAAACCGTAAATTATACATATTTTTACCCCATGTTTAATGCATTTTATAGATGATTTCTCATTAGAATTGGTGAATTCGATGCTCCTAATGCTTTAATTTCATGTTTTGTACTTAGAAAAGCACCAAGAGTCAAAAGGAACCAAAAACGAGCCAAAAAGGGACAAAACGGACCAAATCGAGAAGATAACACGGGTTAAGCCTTGCCACACGGGCAGCTCACGCGCCCGTGTCCTTCGAGGTTGTCGGCCAAGGTTTCCATGATTCACACGGTCTAGCTATTGACCCACACGGCCGTGTGCAATTTAATGGATTGAACACGGCCTGGCAATCACGTCACACCGTCGTGTCACACGGGTGTGTCCCTGCTAAGCCCAAGTTAAGTCCAATTCAGAAAAGGCCACTTTGGAGGGTTTCGAGGCATTCCAAAGCCTATAAATACGCACTAGAGGAGGAGAAAAAGGGAGACGGAGAAGAGGGGTAAGGAATTACCCCAAGGAAGCCGATTGATCCATCTCAGAAGCTGGATTCATCATCAAGATTGAAGATCTCTCCTCAATTTCCCTTCAGGAGTTTTGGGTTTTCTTTATGTTTTGTATTCTTTATTCTTCTGAGATGTTTTCTTATTTAGTTATGAACTAAATCCCCTAAATACCTAAGGGGAATGAAACCTAAAACGAATCTTGTTATTATTTTCTGAATCGTATGATAAATATTTAACTTGTTCTTAATTATGTGTTCTTAATTCTTGTTTTGATATCCTAGGATATTGATTCAAGACACGCTCTTATTCAGAGGAGGAATATACCCTGTCTAAGAGTACATTTTCCATAATTAAGCGGAGTTGATTGCGCGCCTAGAAATAGGGTGACAAGATTTTGCCAGATTAGGGTGAAACATAATAAGGGGATCCATAGATCGAGTTAATGCAACCCTAGAGCATTAATTAGAGAAAAGTCTCGGTTATTCAATCTAGGTATTAGACGTTATTAGTCTTTAATAGGGATAATAACATAAGTTAGAGATCTCTACGGAACAAGTTGAATGAATAAATCGTCCGATTCGGAGCCAAAATAACAAGTAAAGTCTAGGTGGATTTTTCCTTAGGTATTGTCTCAAGTCAATCGATTTTCCCAAAAGCAATTCCCAATTCTTTTCTCTGTGCATTCTTAGTTTAAATAATTAGTTAATTAAAACAAACCCTTTTATTCCTAGGCTAGATAATAAAAAGATAGTTATTACTAGTACTTTTGGTTCCCTTGGGTATGATATCCCGGTCTTGCCATTACTATACTATTGTTCGATAGGTGCGCTTGCCTTTTCGTCCTGATAATAGTTAGTCTAGGTTTGATCTTCATTATAAATATTTATTACTTGTTACGAATCACTACGATCAAGTTTTTGGCGCCGTTGCCGGGGAACTGAAATATTAGGAACACTAAATTTTTATTACTTTAGCCATTTATTTTTCTTGCAATTTTATTTTATTTTCTTATTTATTAATTTACTTTTTCTTTCTCTTGGCAGGTTTTTATAGTTTATGACTAGAAGAAACCCGTCAGGACCTTTACTTTTTGACGAAGGAATCAATCGAACAGTTCGTAGAAATCAAAGAGAAATAAGGCGTAGTTTACCATACACAAAAAATGAACAAGAAGACAATACTCAACCTCTAACCGACGAGATGGCTGAAAACCAAGACAATCAGCTGTCTCCTACAATTGTAGCTAATCAAAATCCTACTCCACGTACTATGTATGACTATGCTAAACCCTCTTTAACAGAAACTGAATCAAGTATAGTTAGACATGCTATTGCTGCGAATAATTTTGAATTAAAACCTAACACTATTCAGATGATACAGTAGTTTGTTCAGTTTGATGGCTTGCAGGATGAAGATCCCAACACTCACTTAGCAAATTTCCAGGAATTTTGAGATACATTCAAAATCAATGGCGTTTCTGATAATGCCATCCGTCTTTGGTTATTTCCCTTCTCACTGAGAAACAAAGCTAAACAGTGGTTAAACTCATTACCACAAGGGTCTATCACTACTTGGGAGCAAATGACCGAGAAATTTTTACTAAAATTTTTTTCGCCGGCTAAAACGGCTAAATTACGTAATGATATCTCTTCTTTTGTGCAGATGGACTTAGAAGCACTTTACGATGCATGGGAGAGATACAAGGATCTATTGAGAAGGCGCTCTCACCATGGGTTACCTCTATGGTTGCAAGTTCAAACGTTCTACAATGGTGTGAATCCCTCGACAAGACAAATGATTGACGCTGATGCTGGTGGAACTATCAACAATAAAACACCGGAAGATGCCTACGAATTCATAGAGTAGATGTCACTAAACAACTATCAGTGGCAAGTCATGAGGACTAAGCCAACAAAACAGCCAGCATTTATAACATCGATTCACTCATCATGCTCTCTAATCAGGTAGAACTTCTCAATAAAAAGATTGATAGTTTTTTTGGTTCTACGCAGGTACATCCAGTAATGAGGTGTAACTCAAACGAAGGAGGTGTGCATACAGAATATCAATCATTCAACCCCACAATCGAAGAGGAACAAGTTAACTATATGGGTAACAATAACTTTAGACCTCAAAATAACCCGTACAGTAATACCTATAATGCAGGTTGGAGGAACCACCCAAATTTTTCCTGGGGAGGTCAAGGGAATCAAAAGCCACAAAATCAGGGTTTTCAATAGCCACCTTATCAACAAGAGAAGAAACTGAACCTTGAGGAAATGCTTTCAAAATTTATATCAATGTCAGAACCCATTTCCAAAGTACCGAGACAGTACTTATGAATCAACAAGCATTGATCCAAGGACTAGAAACTTAGATAAGCTAGCTTTCTAAATTAATTTCGGAAAGACCACTAGAAAAATTATTTAGTAATACCAAATAAAGAGAGCATGTCAAAGCGGTTACACTAAGGAGTGGGAAAGTGTTAGCGGAATATGAAAAGAAGTTAGCACAAGAAGCTGTGGAAAGCGAAAGGAGGGAAGAAAAACCCGAAAATAGTGAAAAACCAATGCCAGAGTAATATACACCACCAATTCCATATCCAGCAAAATTAAAAAAAGACCGCATTGACGCACAATTCAGTAGGTTTCTTGAACTTTTTAAGCAATTACATATCAACTTACCTTTTGTTGAAGCTATCTCGCAGATGCCTACATACGCAAAATTTTTGAAGGAGCTTTTAACAAATAAAAGGAAGTTCGAGGACTTATCTACGGTAGAACTCAACGAGTAGTGCTCCACCATACTCCAAAATAATCTGCCAACCAAAATAAAAGATCCAAGAAGTTTTACTATCCCTTGCTTAATTGGTAATCTGAATATTGAAAAAGCACTAGCTGAATTAGGCGCTAGTATTAATTTGATGCCCTATAAAATGTTCAAATAGCTTGGTGTTGGGGAACCTAAACCCACTAGGATAAGTATTCAATTAGCCGATAGATCAGTTAAATATCCCAGGGGTATTATAGAAGATGTACTCGTAAAAATAGATAAATTTATATTCCCTGTTGATTTTGTTGTGCTTGACATGGATGAAGATGTAGAAGTACCATTAATTTTAGGGCGCCCATTCCTAGCCACTGCTAGAGCCGTGATTGATGTGGGTGACGGTAAATTGGTACTTAGAATAGGTGACGAGGAAATGATCTTTAAAATTTATGATGCTATGAGATTCTCTAGGGAACAAGATGATTCATGCTATTTCATTGACTCTATTGATCATATTACTCAAGACTCTTTTCAGGAAATTGTACAAGAGTAGATGATAGAACCGTGTCCAGCTCAAGACGAGGAAATAGGTGAGGAACCTAATAACTCTCCGTCAAAACAAGTAGAATATAAGGGTATTAAGATCAACAATGAACTTAGGCAAAAACCCTCGATTAAGGAGCCTCCCAAACTGGAACCTAAACAATTACCAAATCATTTAGAATATGCATTCCTTGGAAATAATTCTACATTACCAGTTATTATTGCTTCTAATTTGCAACCTAATGAGAAAGAGGAATTAATCCAAGTATTAAAAGAACATAAGAAGGCCATAGCATGGAAAATTTCTGACATCAAAGGAATCAGTCCTTCTTTTTGCACCCACAAAATTTTTATGAAAGATGAATACAAACTGTGTGTGCAAGCTCAGAGACGTCTGAACCCCAACATGAAGGAAGTTGTAAAAGCTGAGGTAATTAAACTTCTGGATGCTGGAATTATTTATCCTATTTCTGACAGCTCTTGGGTAAGTCCAGTGCAGGTTGTCCCCAAGAAAGGAGGCATGACGGTTGTAACCAACGAGAAGAATGAATTAATCCCAACAAGAACGGTTACAGGGTAGAGATTTTGCAAAGACTACAGGAAACTGAGAAAAGATCATTTCCCCTTGCCATTCATTGACCAAATGTTAGATAGATTATCCGGACACATGTATTAATGTTTCCTGGATGGACTCTCTGGTTACTTCCAAATCCCAATAGCTCTTGAAGATCAAGAAAAGACGACATTCACATGCCCATATGGTACGTTCGCTTATCGTAGAATGCCTTTTGGATTATGTAATGCCCCTACTACTTTTCAGCACTGTATGATAGCTATATTCAACGAACTCATGGAAGATATCATGGAAGTCTTCATGGATGATTTTTCGGTATTCGGTAACTCTTTCCATCTTTGCCTTAAAAATTTAAAACGAGTTTTAATAAGATGTGAAGAAACAAACCTTGTGCTTAACTGAGAGAAATGTCACTTCATGGTTCAAGAAGGTATTGTACTAGGGCATAAATTTTCTAGTAAAGGGATTGAGGTGGATAAATCTAAAGTAGAAACAATCGAGAAATTACCACCTCCTAGTTCAGTTAAGGCTATTAGAAGCTTTTTGGGACATGCTGGTTTTTATAGAAGATTCATTAAGGATTTTTCTAAAATAGCTAAGCCTTTAACTAAATTGCTAGAAAAAGATATACCTTTTAACTTTGATCAGGAATGTTTAAAAGCATTTAATACTTTAAACGATAAATTAATTAAGGCTCCAGTTATAATTGCACCTGATTGGAACCTGCCATTCGAACTAATGCGTGATGCAAGTGATTTTGCAGTAGGTGTAGTACTGGGACAGCGAAGAGACAAGTATTTTCAACCTATCTTTTACGCCAGCAAAACCTTAACGACTGCACAAGAAAACTATACTACTACGAAAAAGAGTTGCTAGCTGTGGTTTTTGCTTTTGATAAATATCTCATATTGTCTAAAGTTGTTGTTTACACTGACCATTCCTCCCTTCGCTATCTGTTAACTAAAACGAATGCAAAACCTCGACTTATCCGATGGATTCTCCTTTTGCAGGAATTTGACTTGGAAATTCAAGACAAGAAAGGAGCTGAAAATCTAGCGGCTGATCATCTATCCAGGCTCGAGAAAACCAATACCAGAGAACTAGATGACGTGGAAATTAATGATTCGTTCCCTGAAGAACAATTTTTCGCTATATCTAACTCTGAGGTACCTTGGTTTGCAAACATCGTGAATTTTTTAGCTGCTAACATTATCCCAAAAGGGTTAACACACCAGCAAAAGAAGCGATTCTTTAATGATGTAAAAAAATACTTTTGGGACGATCCATTTTTGTTTCACAAATGTGTAGATAAGTCATCAGAGGATGCGTTACAGGATCAGAAATATCAAAAGTATTGAAACACTGCCACTCAGGGCCAACCGGAGGACACTATTGTGGAACAAAGACCGCACACAAAATACTTGAATCAGGTTTTTATTAACCTTCGTTATTCAAAGATGCCAACAGGTATGTTACTTTATGTGACAAATGCCAACGGACAGGTAACATATCTAAACGTGATGAAATGCCTCAAAACTATATGTTTTCTTGTGAAATATTTGACGTGTGGGGTATCAATTTCATGGGCCCATTCCCCAGTTCATTTGGAAATAAATATATCTTATTAGCAGTTGACTACATGTCCAAATGGGTAGAAGCTCAAGCGCTACCTACTAATGATGCTAGAGTGGTAGTACGTTTCCTTAAAAAACTCTTTTTGAGATTAGGAACACCTAGAGCAATTATCAGCGATAGGGGCACTCATTTTTGTAATACCCAATTTGAAAAAATCCTTAAGAAATACGGAGTTCATCATAGAACGGCCACCCCATACCATCTTCAAACTAATGGACAAGATGAAGTAGCAAACTGAGAACTCAAACGGATCCTTGAAAAAATGGTAGAATCAAACAGAAAAGACTGGGCAACAAAAATAGACGATGCCTTATGGGCTTACAGAACCGCTTTTAAGACTCCTATAGGGACATCACCTTACAAACTAGTTTATGGCAAAAGTTGTCATCTCCCATTCGAACTAGAGCATAAAGCTTTTTGGGCTATTAAATTTTTAAACCTTGATCCCGAACTTGCAGGAAAAAATAGTTTGATGCAGCTGAACGAGCTAGATGAATGGCGAGCCAATGCATACGAAAATTCACGCCTATACAAGGAAGCAACAAAGCGGCGCCATGACGTTCGTTTAAAACAACGGAAAGAATTTGAAGATGGAGATCTTGTCTTACTATACAACACAAGACTCAAATTGTTTCCCAGGAAACTAAAATCACGATGGTTAGGACCCTTCGTAATTCAATCTGTTCATCCATATGGCACGATAGAGGTAAGTCACCCATCATATGGTACATTCAAAGTAAATGGACAACATCTCAAACTTTATAAAGGTGAGGATTTTAAAGTTGATGGAGAGGAGCTATGACTCCACAAACCACCCTGAGGATACTAACAAGGTAACAGTCGAGCTTAAACTATATACAAGCACTTCTCGGGAGGCAACCCGAGTACTAACCATTTTAAATTATTTTAAATTCAAAATTTTAAAACTTTAGGTCACTAACAGAGTATTTGAAGCACAGATTCCCAGCACCACACGGCCTGTAACACGACCGTGCTTAAGGCCGTGTGCACCAACACGAAGGGAAACACGACCGTGCGATACGGCCGTGTGAAAATAGAGTAAAAGATTTCCCCGAAACACGGTATGCAATAATCCCCACGGTCGTGTGACATGGCCGTGGGTGAACTTGATAGAGGAACACGGGCGTGGGAATGGAAACCCACGGGTGTGCCAGGGACAAGGCTCAATTCTATTTCTTCGACATGGGCATGAGACACGCCCGTGCTGCTAAGCCGTGGACAATAATACATGGGCATGGTACCTTAACATGGGCAGGGGAGAAACGAACAAAGCTAGGCACGACCGTGCAATATGGCCGTGTACCACACATGCCCAAGACACACGGGCATGGGAGAATAGCCAATCACGACCTAAAAATTTGAAACACACGGGCTCACCCTCATACGTACACGGGCGTGGCCCTAGGCGTGTGGCCCTCCCCTATATAAGCAAATCACTATTCATTTTTTCTTCCTTTAAAAAAAAAACCTAGCCGAAATCTCCCATTTTCCACTCCCTGATCCCTATTCTCAGCCACCACTACCCTCTCGTCTAGTTCATATGGTAGCTTCATATGCTGACATCTCTGAGCACCTCACCCGTTTCAAGCTTCTGTGTTTTCAACGATTTGACAACATTGATGCTACTCTACAGCAGATTTGTCAGCACCTTCCTATCTCATCGCCAGTCCCACCTCGCGAACCATCTAGCAATGGAGATATCTAGAAATATTTATTTATTATTTTATGTTTTTTACTAATGATTCAAACTATTTCTATTATTTTTATTAGATTTTAGATATTTTATTTTTTCTTATTAATTTCGGCTATTTCTTTTTGAGTACTTATCCTTCATAATATCCCCTAAAAAGTTCTTGATTTTATCCTAATTATATAGAGCTCTTGAGCTCATCATCATATAGGAACTAAAGCTCCACCGGGAAAGGTTCTTCACGACTTCCATGTCCTGCTTGACCACGACCATAGCTACCACTAGGTATAATATTCTTTTGGCACAGGACTTATGGCCTAATGAACCTCTACAACTGCCGGAGTATCCTCCTCCACTCTCAAACCAATCACGGAGTATCCTCCTCCACTCTTACACCAATCACTCTCCAAAACTCTAGTTCGAGGAATTCATCTATATTTGTACATTGAGGGCAATGTACATCTTAAGTGTGGGGAGGTATTTATTTCACTATCAGAAAAATCCCTGAATAATCACCTTGTTCTCATGAAAAACTCTCATATCATATTTAGGATAAATTTTAATTGATTTATGATTTTTATTGATAGATTTTGAATTAAAACATAGGGATTTATGCATTGATTTTTTTAAACTTTCAGACATTAGAGAATCAAGCATGATAAGTTGATTTTTAAGAAATTAAATTTAGGTTGTTTCCCCAAGTCGAGGTATTACTTTGAATTAGAATTCACGAGTCTAAACATCAAAAAGCCATAAATTTTTTGTGAGATTTTTGAGCCTTTTGAGCATCTATTCATCCTTTCATGCTCACTTTTATTATTGCTTTGAGTGCGTCAGTATTGAACTATTATTCTAGAACTTGCTTGATTATGCATGTCGAGACCACACCATTTGATTTGATATATCAAAATGATTAAGGTGCTTAGGATTAACCCACTCATGCCATGAAAAGCCGACCTCCACGATTAACCCCTAGTAAACCCCCTTGAGCCCAACAAACCAATTCTTGTATTACCTTTAATATTAACCTTTAACCCATTATTGTTGAAATCCTCTAAATTAATCCCCATTTTTGTCGAAATTTGAGTTGAATGGTTTGCCTAGCTACGTTTTGTCCTTGATATTTAGCCTACATTATTTAACTTGTTCATAAAAAAAAACACAACTATGTATGCATATCTGTAATTTCATATTCTGAGAGAAGCTCTGTTGTATGCAAGTGAAGATTAACTTTTTTTCTAGTTAGGAAAATTTTCAATTCAATCTCGATTCTAACCCTTTCTTTCAGCTTGTGACCACACCCCCTAACCAAGCCTCATTAAACCCCTCTAAAGACCTTTTGATTGATGTATCATCTTAAAATTAAAGTGGTGGAGATTTGATTTTCATGCAAGCCTATGGTAATGACTTTCCATTATTGACTATTGAGTGCTTCCTTTATTGTCCTTAAAACACCTCGAGTGATTTGAGTGAATCTTTAGTGAGGATATAAAACTTTGTGATATTCTGAATTAAAGGTAATTACTCACATGAGGGAGGACACTTATATTTTCGGGATAAAATGCTCAACTTAGAATGATTGAAACTTTTATGTTCTTTTAGTTAAATCCTCAATGTATGATTACCTATGGATTAATTTCAGATATTATTGATAGAAATTATAAGTTGAGAAGGATTCATTCTGATTATGAGTTGAGAATTTTCCCTGAGGACAAGCAAATGCTTAAGTGTGGGGGTATTTGATAAACTGTAAATTAGACATATTTTTACCCCATGTTTAATGCATTTTATACATGATTTCTCATTAGAATTGGTGAATTCGATGCTCCTAATGCTTTAATTTCATGTTTTGTACTCAGAGAGCACCAAGAGTCAAAAGGAAGAAAAAATGAGCCAAAAAGGGATAAAACAGACAAAATCGATAAGATGACACGGCTTAAGCCTTGCCACACGGGCAGCTCACACGCCCGTGTCTTTCGAGGGTGTCGACCAAGGCTTTCACGATTCACACGGCTTGGCCATTGACCCACATGGTCGTGTGCAATTTAATGGATCGAACACGGCCTGGCAATCATGTCACACGGCCATGTCACACGAGTGTGTCCCTGCTGAGCCCAAGTTAAGTCCAATTTGGAAAAAGGCCACTTTGGAGGGTTTCGAGGCATTCCAAAGCCTATAAATACGTACTAGAGGAGGAGAAAAAGGGAGATGGAGAAGAGGGGTAAGGAATTACCCCAAGGAAGCCGATTGATCCATCTCAGAAGTCGGATTCATCATCAAGACTGAAGATCTCTCCTCAATTTCCCTTCAGAAGTTTTGGGTTTTCTTCTGAGATGTTTTTTTTTTATTTAGTTATGAACTAAATCCCCTAAATACCTAAGGGGAATGAAACCTAAAACGAATCTTGTTATTATTTTCTGAATCGTATGATAAATATTTAACTTGTTCTTAATTATGTGTTCTTAACTCTTATTTTGATATCCCAGGATATTGATTCAGGACACGCTCTTATGCAGAGGAGGAATAGACCCTGTCTAAGAGTACATTTGCCATAATTAAGTGGAGTTGATTGCGCGCCTAGAAATAGGGTGACAAAATTTTGCCGGATTAGGGTGAAACCTAATAAGGGGATCCATAGATCGAGTTAATGCAACCCTAGAGCGTTAATTAGAGAAAATTCTCAGTTATTTAATCTAGGGATTAGACGTTGTTAGTCTTGAATAGGGATAATAACATAACTTAGGGATCTCTACGGAACAAGTTGAATGAATAAATCATCCGATTCGGAGCCAAAATAACAAGTAAAGTCTAGGTGGATTTTTCCTTAGGTATTGTCTCAAGTCAATCGATTTTCCCAAAAGCAATTCCCCAATTCTTTTCTCTATGCGTTCTTAGTTTAAATAATTAGTTAATTAAAACAAACCCTTTTATTCCTAGGCTAGATAATAAAAAGATAGTTATTACTAGTACTTTTGGTTCCCTTGGGTACGATATCCCGTTCTTGCCATTACTATACTATTGTTCGATAGGTGCACTTGCCTTTTCGTCGTGATAATAGTTAGTCTAGGTTTGATCTTCATTATAAATATTTATTACTTGTAACGAATCACTGCGATCAAAAAGCCATAATTTTTGTGAGGTCTTGAGCCTTCGAGAGAATCTATTAATTCTTTCATGCTCACTTTCATTATGAGTGCGTCAGTATTGAACTGTTATTCTAGAACTTCCTTGATTATGCATGTCTTGACCACAATATTTGATTTGATATGTCAAAATGAGAAAAACACTTAGGATTAACCCACTAATGCCATGAAAAGCCTACCTCCACGATTAACCCTTAGTAAACCCCGTTGAGCTAACAAGCCATTTCTTGTATTACCTCTAATATTAACCCATAACCCATTATTGTTGAAATCCCCTAAATTAATTTGATCCCTATTTTTGTCAAGATTTGAATTGAAATAGTTGCTCAGTTATGTCTTTTTCTTAATAGTTAGTCTATGTTATTTGACTTGTTCCTAAAAAAAAGTGTATACACATTAGTAGTAATCTTTTGTTTTTGAGCTTAAGTATTTAAATTCCATATTCTGAGAAGAAGCTCTGTTGTACACAAGTGATGATTAAATCTTTTTCTAGTTAAGTTATTTTTCAATTCAATCTCGATTCTAACCGTTTATTTCAGCTTGTGACCACACCCCCTAACCAAAGCCACGTTACAACCCTCTAAAGACCTTTTGATTGATGTATCATCTCAATTTATAGTGGTGGAGATTCGGTTTTCATGCAAGCCTATGGTAATGACTTTTCATATTGACTGAAGAGTGCCACTTTCATTGTCCTTAAACACTTTGAGTGATTTGAGTGAATCTTTAATGAGGATGTTAAACTCCGTGAGATTTCGAATCGAGGTAACCACTTAGATAAGAGGAGATGCCTAAGTTCTGCATGATTAAATACTCAACTTGGAATGTTTGAAAGTCCAATGTTCTTTTAGTTGAATTCTCAATGTACAACTACTCATGAATTAGTTTGAGATATTTTCGATAGAGATTATAAGTTGAAAGCAATTTATTTTGATTATGAGTTGAGAATTTTGCTTGAGGACAAGCAAATGCTTAAGTGTGGGGGTATTTGATAAACTGTAATTTATACATATTTTTACCCCATGCTTAACACATTTTATGGATGAATTTTCCTTAGAATTGGTGAATTCGATGCTCCTAATGCCTTAATTTCATATTTTATACTTAGGCGAGCATAGGAGAGCGAAAGGAACGAGAAACGGGCCAAAAACGGAGAAAATGGGCCAACGTACGAAATTAACATAGCCTGTACCTCCTCACACGGGTAGACCACACGGCTGTATCTATTTGGCAGAATCGAAGCACGACTCATACGGGTATATTACACGCTGATAAACCGTAATTTATACATATTTTTACCCCATGTTTAACGCATTTTATGGATGATTTCCCATTAGAATTGGTGAATTCGATGCTCCTAATGCTTTAATTTAATTTTTTATACTTAGGAGAGCATAAGAGAGCGAAAGGAATGAGAAACGAGCCAAAAACGGAGAAAATGGGCCAAAGTACAAAATCAACACGGCCTGAACCTCCTCCCACGGGCAGACCACACGACTGTGTCAATTTGGCAGGCTCGAGCACGGCCTGAAGTAATTGCACACGGGCGTGTCCCTGTCGAGCCCAAGTTGAGTCCAATTCGGAAAAGGCTAATTTTGAGGGCTCTTAGGCATTCTAGAGCCTATAAATACAGCCTAGTGGAGGAAGAAAAGGGACACACAGAATAGGGAGTAAGGAATTACTCTAAGGAAGCCGACTAATCCATCTCAGAAGCCAGATTCACCATTAAGACTGAAGATCTCTCCTCAATTTCCCCTTCAGGAGTTTTAGGTTTTCTTTATGTTTTGTATTCTTTATTATTCTGAGATGTTTTGTTATTTAGTTATGAACTAAAACCCCTAAATACCTAAAGGGAATGAAACCTAAGATGAATCTTGTTATTATTTTCTGAATTGTATGATAAATATTTAACTTGTTCTTAATTCTTGTTTTGATATCCTGGGATATTGATTCAAGGTAAGCTCTTATTCAGAGGAGGAATAGACCCTTTCTAAAAGTACATTTGTCATAATTAAGCGGAGTTGTTTGCCCGCCTAGACATAGGGTGACAAGATTTTGCCGGATTAGGGTGAACCCTAATAAGGGGATCATAGATCGAGTTAATGCAACCCTAGGGTGTTAATTAGAGAAAGGTTTCAATTATTCAATCTATGGATTACACGTTGTTAGTCTTGAATAGGGATAATAACATAACTTAGAGATCTCTACGGAACAAGTTAAATGAATAAATCGTCCGATCTGGAGCCAGAATAACAAGTACAGTCTAGGTGGATTTTTCCTTAGGTATTGTCTTAATTCAATCGATTTTCCCAAAAGCAATTCCCCAATTCCATTCTTTGTGAATTCTTAGTTTAGAGAATTAGTTAGTTAAAACAAAACCTCTTTATTCTTAGGCTAGATAATAAAAAGACAGTCATTACTAGTACTTTTAGTTCCTTTGGGTTCGACAATCCGGTCTTGCTAAAATTATACTACTGTTCGATAGGTATACTTGCCTACATCACGATAATAGTTAGTTTCAAGAACGATTAATTATAAATATTTAAAAACTATCACGAAATTACGCGACCACACGCCCGTGCCATTCTAACAGGCTCGAGCATGGCCTAAAGTAATTGCACACGGGTGTGTCACACCGGCGTGTCCCTGCCGAGCCCAAGTTTAGTCCAATTTGGAAAAGGCCAATTTTGAGGGTTCTTAGGAATTCCAAAGCCTATAAATACACCCTAGAGGAGGAGGAAAAAGGACACACAGAGAGGGAAGCAGGGAACTGCTCAAGGAAGCCGATTGATCTATCTCAAAAGCCGGATTCATTATCAAGACTGAAGATCTCCCTCAATTTCCCTTCAAGAGTTTTGGGTTTTCTTTATGTTTTGTATTCATTATTCTTCTGAGATGTTTTCCTTTGTAGTTATGAACTAAATCCCTTAAATACCTAAGGGAATGAAACCTAAGACTAATCTTGTTATTATTTTCTGAATTGTATGATAAATATTTGACTTGTTCTTAATTATGTGTTCTTAATTCTTGTCTTGATATTCCAGGATATTGATTCAAGTTAAGCTCTTATTCAGAGGAGGAATAGACCCTGTCTAAGAGTATGTTTGTCATAATTAAGCGGAGTTGGTTGCGTGCCTAGAGATAGGGTGACAAGATTTTATCGGATTAGGGTGAAACCTAATAAGAGGATCCATAGATCGAGTTAATGCAACCCTAGGGAGTTAATTAGAAAGAGATTTCAATTATTCAACCTAGGGTTAGACGTTGTTAGTCTCGAGAGGGATAATAATATAACTTAGGGATTTCTACGGATCAAGTCAAATGAATAAATCGTCCGATTCAGAGTCAAATAACAAGTAAAGTCTAGGTGGATTTTTCCTTAGGTATTGTCTTAATTCAATCATTTTTCCGAAAGTAAATTCCTAATTCTATTTTCTGTGATTTTTTAGTTTAGTTAATTAGTTAATTAAAACAAACCCCATTATTCTTAGGCTAGATAATAAAAAGACAGTCATTACTACTACTTTTAGTTCCTTTGAATTCGACAATCCGGTCTTGCTAAAACTATACTATTGTTCGATAAGTACACTTGCCTACATCGTGATAATAGTTAGTTTCAAGAACGATTAATTATAAATTTATAAAACTTATCACACTAATATCACGATCAATCACACTATCTACTATTTTGGTACCTTATTAGCTAAACTTAAATTATGGCATGTATAGGCTGGATTATATTTTGAAAAAAAAAAGATGAAAGTTGGTTATGTATAATGCCATGAAAAAAAGGCTATGTTATTATATTAGTATCCGATTATGTTAAGTAAGGCTTTAGTTAATCTTGACCATTAAATTGCTCGCTTTGAATGCAAAGTATGTGAGGTGAGTGTCATATGCTTTGAAAGTAGCTTGCGTGTTATGTTAGGCTTGGTTTTATAAATCTTTAGTCAAATGTTTGATGAACTCGTTGATTAGTAATTGAAGTTGGATGTTTGGTTTTGCATGTGATTCTTAAACGCAGGTTTCGGTAATGTATGTTTAGTGTTTTTGTTATTATGTGATAGTAAACATTATATGCGGCAGTGTTTCAATAATGTATACGGTTCATGGATAATCTAGTTAGTTAATTGATATGTATTTAGAATTTTAATGATAAGTTTAGCTTTGGATTTTGCGTAAATACGCAAGTTGAAAGCATTCATAATGAGTAAGTTATATGTATAAATGTCTAGTTTTATATGAAGTCTGTGTCAAGTGCATAAACATAATATACATTTGATCTATTTGATGATATGTATATTCAGTCCTATAGTTTATTATAGAAGTCATTGTATTATTAAAAATCATAAAAATTTTGAGTAAAATAGAAAGGAATGTGCTTGATACAAATTCTGAAATTCATTTATGTATTAAGCTATGATATGTGTATATAACACTTAGACTTGCCATATTATTTAAGATTTTGCATGCCTGGTACACATGTAAAGTGATTATGATTACAAGTGTTTATTAATTATTTACATATGATGGTTATAAGATTTTATTAATTAAACGTAAGTAGTGAATGGATTTAATGCAATATATAGATTATAATTATTATTATTGTTTCATGTGGATAATAAGACTATTTACATGTACATGAAGTGGAATGTTCTAATTTAAAGAATGTATTAATTTATGAAGTTAATTTTAATTAATCTTTGAGACTTACGTTTGTGAATAATTATATATATATTTGCGTTCGTTAGAGATCGTGTTTAATTCGGTAATGCCTTACGACCCTATTCCGACGACGGATACGGGTTAGGGGTGTTACAATGTACACTCTATTTTGTGCACTTGGTCTGGAAGAATATAGTAGGGTATCATCATGTTCCAATGCCAATGAGTTATGAGACAAGCTTGAAGGCACTCATGAAGGTACAACTCAAGTGAAGAAGTCCAAAGTTGGAATTCTCACTCTCAACTACGATACCTTCAAAATAAAGCTTGAAGATGATATCAAGGCAATGTATGATCGATTAACTATCATCATTAATGGATTAAAGTCATACGAGAGGACTTATCCCAATGAAGAGGTGGTGAGAAAAATTCTTCGAAGCTTACCTAAATCTTGGGAAACTAAAGTGACTATTATTGAAGAAGTAAGGAATTTAGAAACACTTACTTTAGATGAGCTCATCGTTTCTTTGCTTACATATGATATGAGGCTTAATGATAGGGTTAAAGAATAAAAGGTTGAACCAAATATTTACAACTCTTTACATAGGAGTAGGCCTTTATGTACATGACATTTTACTACTTATTCTAATACAATATCAAAAGTTCAACTTTCTTCTATCCTTAAGTGGTGATGCAATGCCTCCAATTCACCAATTCAATCTTCTCGGACACGATTCTCATCTGCAAATTTAAAACCACTAATGTGTTAAGGTCGAAGAGCTTAATAAGTACACTAAAATTTCCTAATTTACACATATTTTATACTTAGTTTTAAATCTTTTATAAATTACAAAATTTCACTTAATTATGCCACTTAACAATGAGAATTTATTTCTCTTCACCTGCCTATCTATTTTATTAAAATTCAAGAGTGTTTCCATTCATTTGATCACTTTAAACCTTTAATATCGTTTCCAGTTATTAGTTCTTTCACTCACTTATTAAACACTCACCTTAAGTCATCAATTTACTAGTTCATTAATGGATTGTTTTTCAGTAACACCCCTAATCTATCTCTGTTACTGGATTAGGATTACGGAGTATTACCGAACAATTAGAATAACATTCAACATCTTAACATTAAATAAATTTATCTTATTAAAAACCAATCAAACATATGCATTTGGTCCCTAAACTGAGCCTTCGAGGCCCTAAAAATAGCTTAGAAGCAATTCGGGACTAATTTGAAACAAATTAGAAGATTTAAGAAAATGTTGCAAAAATTTGAAAACAAGAGTCACATGGTCGTGTGGCTGGGCCATGTGACATAGCCCAGGCTGTGTAACAATCGAACAAGGGGACATACGGTCGTGTCCCAACCCATGTCTCCACCCATGTAACTCACTGAGTTGGGTCACACGGCCGTGTGCCAGACCTTGTAACTCTCTGACTTGTGACACACAACCGTGTGTTAGGCCACGTAACTCACTGGCTTAATACACTAAGAACTTACAAATGACACACGACCGTGTAGCCAGGCTGTGTGACCATCCATGTCCCAGGCCATGTGATCCATAATTTGACCCTAAAAACAAGTCATTTCAAGGCCAAAACACACCTAACCAACCATCCCGTTTGTGCACACATTCAAGAGATTTAAACATCATTCAAACACGCCCAAACATACCATTTCAAATATCCTATTTTACCTACCAATATTGCATTCAAGGGCACCACATATAGACCAAAACATCACTAATCAAAACAAGTCAGTATTTCCATATTCTAAGCACAAAACCTAGTTCCTTAACTACCAAATAACATCACATATGACTATTTACATGCCATCACAAACATACCAAAAAGCGACTTCTATACATGCGCTTAAGAATGGAAAAAAAATGACCTAACTTGTCAAGGTTCCAAAGCTCATCAAACTAAACATAAACTTCAAAAGCATATACAAACCAAATCAACCATTACACATTCAAAAAAGGGTCCTATACATGCCATTTATAACCTTATCCAAAATACTCAAAAACTACCGAAATGGTTATTGGATAGTGTGATAGGTCTCTGACGAGCTTCCGATAATTTAAATAAACAAAGGAAAGTAACTACGTAAGCAACTAGTGCTTAGTAAGCTCGTTTAAACTCAAATATTACTTACCATTTTCTTAGCACAAACTATAGAATAAGTATAATATCATTACCAGTATTGTAAGCTTAGTAAAATCCTATTCAAGCACCATCAAACTCATAAGTTAGTAGGTTCATCCATAATACATATGAATTGAATTATATCATTAGTAGATTTCATAAGATATATCATTTACTCATCAACCTTTTCATAAGATCATGAACCATTTCATTTGTATACTTACCATGCCATTGCCTTTACTTACCTGTTGATCCATCTAGAATTGCATCGGATACTCGAAAATGCTCACACATAGTGTGCCTTTCCATATAATCGTAACCTTTCCTTTTCAATAGTGCTCACACGAGCTGTGAAATGGGACTACTTATACGAGCTGTGGGTCAGAATGTTAGCTACACGATGCTGCTCACACGAGTTGTGGAGAAACCGTAAAAAATACATAACCTCATCCTACCGATAGGACATTCAAGACCAACACCCGAAACATGAAATCCCTAATGACATGTCATTTGTATCCTAAGAAATCCTAAGGATCAAATGAGATTCGTTATCTGTTAATTATTCATAGCATTGATACATGTATATTCAAATCCATTTATAACTAAAACAATCTAATAGATAATCTATAACACATTCGTCGTTGGAGTAAGGTTATGAGGTATTACCAATCAATACACTTCATTTAACATATATTTATCATACATAAAGCATTCACTCTTATAAATTATTCAACACAATCACATTGTCCCTTCTAAGGGCCTACAAGGCCTTAAACATGCTTTAGAAGTGGTTTGGGACTAAACCAATAACATACGAAAATTTTGGAAACTTAGTAAAATTTCAACCATACAGGGGTCACACGCCCATGTGCCTCACACGGCTCCAGACACGCCCGTATCTCAAGCCCTGTGAAAACAGGGCTACATACTGACTTGTATCACACGGCCGAGGACACGACCATGTGCCAGACTGTGTGAAAACTGGAGGGTATACTGACTTATGCAACATGGCCATGTCACACGCCCGTGTGATAGGCCGTGTGCCAATTAGGGGTTATACTGACTTGTACCACATGACCAGTCACACGCCTGTGTGTGAGACCGTGTTGGGCATACTGACTTCGTTTTAAAAACAACACCAGGAGACACACGGCCGTATAATATGACCATATCTCGTACACGGCCGAGACACACGCCTTTGTCTCTGCCCATGTGGACAAAAATAGGCCATTTGCAAGGCGAATTTTCCACCCCAACTCATGTTCACCTAAACAACCAAAATGGTACCATTTCATCATACAATTAGGCAGCTAAAAACATCAACCAAATGCACAATTCATAAAATATCCATTTCAACCAATTTCAATACTCAATTCAATGCCATTTACCTAATAAAATACTTATCAATTCAACTTCTAAAAATCATACTTCATCAAAGCATTTCTCAAGCATTTATACTCCACAAAACAATTAACCATATTCATACCAAACATGCCAAAGTAAGCCATATCTAGTAGCCAAACATACATCAATATTAACATCATTTACAAACCAACTTTCACAGCTATAATCACAACCAAAATACCACATCTAGCCTATACATGTCATATACCATATATACACAACTCAAAAGTACCAAATAGATGTCTGATAGTGTGATGATGTTCCCAACAACTTCCGGATCTGAGCTAGCCTTGATTCACTATAAAACATAGAAAAAATAAACATGAAGTAAGCTTCATAGCTTAGTAAGCTTGTATGTAAATAACTTAATTCATCGAATAAATGTAAACGAACCAATTTCACATTAACTACAAACCTTTCTCATGTCTTAAAACATGATTAAATACCATATCATTAAACTTTCCCTATTTAATTCTCGAATAGGTTCTGTACATACCTGTATCACCTCGTACTAACCTCTTTCTCAACCACATCATTCGTTTACCTGTTGAACCATTAGGAATAGAAATTTGATACTCTATAGTCTCATATGATAAGCACCTATACCATTGCCCGTAGCCAAATCAAGTTAACTTATTCGAAGAAAATTATCATGGCCCGAAGCCAAATCATCTGATATGCATGGCCCAAAGCCAAATCGGTATAACTCGCACTCGAAGTGCTAATATCATGGCCTGAAGCAAACTTAACTTATCATCTAATAACATGACACTAGTATCCAAATCTATTCCTAAAGTTTAGCCGGGATTTCACACTTTCCGTTTCTATCATCGAATGCATTCGTAGAGTCGTTTTCACAACTCGAATATTATTCATATCTCATAATCATAGTTTATGCAATATCAAAGCTTTTAACATACTTTTATAATGATATTACCATATACGAACTTGCTTTAAGTATGAAAACGACTACATGAGTCAATTACTCGATAATCTTGCCTTTCCCCCGATCTAATTCTGGGTTCCTATTTTCTTGATCTAAATATATTCAAAATTAACTTATTTAATCAACCATTCATTCAATTTAGTCCAAGGCATACATTTAGGCCTATTTGCATATTAGCCCCTAAACTTTCACATTTAACCAATTTAGTCCCTATTTCACAAATACACAAAATTCACATAATTTCAATAAACCCAAGCTTGGCCGAATTATTCATAGGTCCCTAGCAGCCCAAAACTTTCATTTATTTCACATTTTAACCACTCCATTTGCACATTTCACAATTTAATCCCTATTATGAATTTTTATCAAAAATCACTTTACAAAACATAAAAATCTATCATCAAAAACTCATATTTCATCTTCAAATACCAAAGAACTCATAAACTCATCAATGGAAACTCTTAAAATCTTTAATAGTTTTGAAATCTAAGGCATGGGCTAGTTAGATTGAGCTGCAATGATTACAAAAACATAGAAATCATTAAAAACCGAACAAAAATTGTACCTTGATTGAACAAAATAGCTTGGCCGAATACTCAAACTTCCATGGCTATTTTTCTTATGTATTTCCGGTGGTGGTATCTTAATAATAAAGATGATATCTTTATTTCTTTTCTTTTATTAACCTTATTACTAAATTACCATATTAACCTTAATTAAAACATTATTATTACACATAAACCATGGACATAAATGTCCACAACCTTTCAAATGGTTTAATTACCATTTAAGGCCATCATATTTAAAAGCCAAAACTATTTGACACCTTTAACAAGTAGAATGCAACTTTTGCATTTTATGCGATTTAGTCTTTTTTTTCTCAAATTGAGTAATTAAACGATAAAATTAGCTCACGAAATTCTCACACATATCAAATAATATGTTGTAAATAGCAAAAATAATATTAAAATAATTTTCTGACATCGAATTTGTGGTTCTGAAACCACTGTTTCGATTTAGCTCAAATCGGGCTATTACATAATCAATTTAACTAACATCATTATGATTATAATTCATACGAACTTACCTCGATAACTATGATCGTAATAGTTGAGTTAAAATCTAGTCCAAAGATCCCCGATTTAAGTTTGGTTGTTGTTTCTCTTGATCAAAATTAGATAATTTCATTCAATTAAGTGTTTCAAGTACTCAATTTAATCCATAATTCATATTTATGTAAAACTACAAAATTACTGCTAATATTTTAACTTTTCACAATTTAGTCCTTACGTTCATAACTTGAACATTACTCATTTTATCCTAAATCCATATTAGCCAAAGTTGCAAGGGACCTTGGAACAACCCATAATTACCAACAATTTACAACGAAACCTATGGATTTACACTTGCAACAATTTAATCCTTATTTCAAATTTCATCAAAAATCACTTAACAAAACAAGTTTGTTTAACAACCAAGATTAATAATCTATCAATTAACTTCAAAACCTATTAAAAAACAACCATGGAAAGTCCCTCAACCTTTAACAATTTTGCAAATTAACCCCTAGGCTAGCTAGATTAAGCTAAAACGACCTCAAAAACATAAATATCATTAAAAATGGAGTACATACCATGCAAAGCACCTATGTTAGCCGAACTTCAAGCCCTAAAATGATGTTTTCATTCTTCAATTTTCAATGGAGAAACTAAGTGATGAAGATGATACTATTTGATTATATTAATTAGATGTTTACTTATTCAATTACAAATTTAACCTTTAAAAACTATTAAAATTTCATTAAAACCTATCTATGCACATCGACTAACATGCAATATGATATATTTACCAACTACGTCCTTCAATTTACCTTTCCATAACTATTTAACCCTTTTTAACTAATAGATACCCATTTTTGCAACCTTTACGATTTAGTCCTTTTTACCTAATTGATCATTTAAACTTCAAAATTTCTTAACGAAACTTTAATACGACCTTAAAATAATCCCGTAGACATTAATTAAATATTAAGATAATAACTCACTCATCAAAATTATGGTCCTGAAACTACTTTTTTGGACACCACTAAAATTGGGTTGTTACATTTTCATTTTCACAAGTGTTCACAAGCTACCCTTATTATGGGACTTATAGCCATGTCACTTAAACTTACTCCATTTATTATCACTTCCTATCATCATAAGTCTAATTAACATTTATTGTGAGCACCTAGCACTTAGCACATATCAGTTTTGTTTCATTTATAAAAATGGAGTGTTCATTATTATTTCTTATTAACTAAGTTTTAAACACTTTGCTTTGGTAAATCATAGCAGAATGCACTTGGATACTCTAGGTTCCAACTAAACACTAGATTTGCACTAAAAATGCAACTAGGCTTACACTAGAACAATTAAGGTCCTCACTATGCACTAACGTGTTATGCCAAAAGGCATAAATCATTGTCTTCTTACCAAACGTTGTCTTCAACATAAATGTGCACATTAATCCTTATAGCATGCCAATTGTATCCTAACTATTCTACTAAGTCTACTAGGGCATTTCACTGGATCAATAATTTCAAGAAAATTTCAATTTCACAAATGATCAAATAGATACTTTATATAAATATCAAATTTCACATGTATAGCCACAATCACTTTTAAATACTCAATAAGCAGTTCATTACTACATCATAATTATTTTAGCAATTTCACTTTCCAAATAGATTAGGTGAGTTACCAATTCATTTTCACATATTTATATATGTGTATATATATTTCATTTATACATCTGTTGACAAGGTCACCATTTTTCATTCTCATACACTTTTACAATTTAGCTATAATACAATTTCCACTACATTGTATCATGTTTTGTTATATCAAATTACTACTTTTAAACCACTCATGACATTTAATTACACTTAATTTTCTTCGTCAATTATCACTTCTTATAATGGCATAAATTAAAAGACATTTTTCCATCTATTTCCATATAAGTAAGTAAGTTTCATAGATCCTAATTGACTTAACTTGCTAAACTATGAATTTTATCATATTATTACTCATATTCATATGTTTAACTTGTCTTCACACATCATTGATCCATCGTTCATATAAATTTCCAAAACTGATCTAATTAAAGAAAATTAAGAAATCCATGATACTTACCTTTTTAATGAAAAAAAGTTCTACAACAAGGTTTCCAATGCATTATCCACACTTTAATCTACCCAATAATTTATTCAAAGTCATCTTCTCCATCCTCCAATATTTTTCAACAACAAAAATATAAACAAACATTAATACATATTCTTTCAAATAACTTTCTTAAGCTAAAATTCTAAATATAAGGGACATATATTATGCAAGTCCACTTTCTTACATTCCTTGGAGTTTTCTCTATCTAGTCATAGCTTTCTCTCACTAAACTCATAAAGCCCTAGGTTTTGAAAGATGAGGTGAAAGATGGAAATGAGCTTAGAAATTGGTTTTCCACTTGATTTTAATAAGAAATACAAGTTTGCACTTGAGATTTTTTTTAGAGTAGATGAGAAAATGAAGAAATACTAGAAAAGGAAAAACTTTTCCCTCTCCAAATGAGGCAACTGACCATAGGGGAAGAGGATGACAAGAGTATCATCCTTTCTCTCTTTTATCTATTTAAAACCAAGTCAACAAGTCAAAGGTCATAAAAAATAATATTACATGTGTGGAACACATAATTTTACAAATTAAATATTCTAATGGCTCGTATAAGATTTCACTTCTAAAATATCTCCAATTTCATATTTCAAATATAATTTCAATGCAAAATAACCAAATTGCCCCTTATGTGGTATTATTGCACTTTAGTCTATTTTTACCTCATCACTATTCTTCATTCCATTCAAGGTACTTAATTCTTCAAAATCTCCTTAATTTATACTTTTCAATCATAAATTGATAATTATTCATGCATAAATTGCATTTAGGACTTTTCTCAATAAGAATGGAAAATTTACAATTTCTTCTCTAAACTCTTATTTTCATTCAATTTAGTCACAATAATCATTTTTTCTTACATTCATATACTATTCTAGTCATATAATACTTAATCAATTCTTTTTCAACTCATTTCTTCATTGTTGGGCAGTTTGCACTGTAAATCCATGTGCTTTTCAGGTTTCCTAATTAATCCCCAAAGTGACTTCCATCAAACTACTACTCAATATAAAACATCCTTATGTTCCACAATGATTATTAACTTTTATTTTCCTTATTTTTATCAAATTACTCTATTGTTTTTAAACTTTTCAATTTTTCAATTTAATCTTTTTTATACCAAGATATACTCACAATTATTCTCTAAATATTTCCTTTCCTATAAATCAAAACAATACTTTAAAACTTCATTTATAGTACAGATCTTCAATTTCTCTGCTATATTTCATTGTACTAATTCTCGAAATAGTAACACTTACCATATTGAGAAATTTGAGATGTTATACTCATAATCCACATAAAATTGAAGAAATTGCCAAATTGCTTGACCATGGCCTCCGAAAACAAGCCACTCAAGAGATCATGGTTTTTTACCAAAAAATTAATGAAAAATTACGAAACTTGTAGTGGGTTTTCGTCGTCTTGGAGTCTATGAAAAATAAACAAATATTTGTTGAAAGTCCAAGGACTGTCCTTCATCACCGTATCAACATTAGCTTTGTAATAAATGCAGAATAAAAATTACTTCTCTCTCAAATCTAATATAGAGAATCCTCCCAAAGGGTCTCAAAGATTGGCCATCGTATCCTTTATAACCTGAAATTAGACGATATTGATAGTCAAAAAATTCCCACCTAACAATATTCAACATTGTTAGTTGAACCCTTAGCTTTGGCCTATATCAGCCTGGCTTCCCCCTCACTACCATTGTCTAAACATAGATTGGTTATATCACTTTCCATATGCTAATGCCAAAGAATGAGAGGCAACAATGGAATGAAACAACAAAAGACAAAAATCCAAAACCATGCTACAAAGGTTGATAAAAAAACGTACTGTAAGAGATGAAAGAGAATGTTTTCAGAAATTTCCACAAAATCTGCCATTAATGAGCCAATAAATCAATTTGATTAAAAATAAATCAAATTGATTAGAATCAAATAAATAAGATAAGTTTCCTTTTAAAACAGATTCTGTCTACTGAGGAAAAAATAATTTTGTGTTAGACTCAAATATTCGCAGGCCATTTTAGGCCCGATCGGTCCGGATATTTCGTGTCTCCCATGTTGTACGAGTGTGCCCCAACCCCGACAGGTTTGGACCTGTACCCCCTGCACGTGAGGCTGGGTTCCAAGATTAGTTATTCAATCACCCTTCAAGAGGGTTCCCATATATAAACACATCTCACACTTGATGTTTAACCAATGTGGGATCTCAGCTTTTCTTTTCCTTAACAAATATTTCCAAGTAACTTACCTTGAGCATCAATTTCTCATTTATCACTCAACCATTATGAGCATATGATATACCATTGTAAAGGTCTCATGGAGTATAATATGAAACCATAATTTTATGATTCAACTCGCCACCTTTACCTATTGAGAATATGCCTCAAAGTTCCCATAAAATACAATTTTTCCAACAATCCCCCACATGAATAAAAATTGATAGTTTTATAAAAAAACATTGACTCAATATGGTGATAGAATCTACGATCAATAGTTGCATAGGATATGTAGGTATCCACCCTTGTGAAAGTAAATTTACTTTACTAGCTGACCAGTAGACGTGATGTCCTTAAATTGTTCTGCCTTTTGTGTAAATGATGATATACCTTACACAACTACCTCCATGGCAAGGTTTTAGTTCTCATGAGTATGTTCATATAGAATTGAACATCTCCTGGTTCAACAAGAGTTTGAGAGAACTATGCCCTAATAGTCTCCTCGAAGCGGCCCCACTTCACTCTCACATATGTAACTTATGTTGTTCGGCTCACCGAAACACAAAATGGTCATTAAAAGCATTGCTTAACCTATCCCATTTTTAGTCACTGTTTACATCACAGGAACGGACTTGGGATAAGTACCCCTACAGTGACCTCACAAGGTCTATGCAATTAGGTTATCCCTTTGAACCTAGATCTTGGGATCTCCAATCAACTAGGTAGGTTTTCCTTCACATAACGCCTTTTATTTTCATGGGCTTTAGTCTTATTCCTTTTGATGTTTTATCAACATTATCTCGATTTAAGCCTTTAGTTAGCGGATCTACAATGTTATCTTTTTTATTTGATAAAATCAATAGAGATAACTTTATTTGAGATCAGTTGTTTAACAGTATTGTGTCGAAGACGCATGTGTCTCGACTTACCATTATACATTACGCTAGTAAGACACCCCTAGACTTTCAAATGGTTGTAGGATGGTTTTCTACCTTTCCATAAATCATATGGTGTGTTGTCTGTTTTCTTGTAGGGCACCTTATTTAAAGGTAGTTCTCTCATAGAATCACTCCCCCCACATTTCCTGTGATAACCCAGAGCTTTTTAGCAATGCGTTAATCTTTTCCTTTAGAGTCTGATTTTTCTGCTCGACTACTCTATTTGAGGAAAGTATGGTGGTGTTACTTCATGAATAATTTCATGTGTACAGTATTCAAATGATTCAACATATCAACCACCACAATCACTTAATCTTTTTATTAAGCTAGTTTTCAATTTCTTGCTTATAGAGAATAAATTTATCTATAGCTTCATCTTTGCTCTTAAGCAAATATACATAGCAATGAAGGTAGTAAAAATATTTATTCCTTCCTCTTGTTTGAACAAGCTTTAGGTCACAAACCTTTCTATGTATTAGATCAAGTGGTTTTTTACCTTGTTAATTTTTGCCTCAAGACATGTTTCATATTTATAATTATAATTATTGTGAAACGAAGGAATATGCTCTAAGTTAATTAATGTATGTAAATTATCATAATTAACATGTTCGAGCCTACTATGCCATAAGTTAAATGACTTAAGCATATAAACTGAAAAAGAAGCAACATTCTTATTCATAGTTTTGCTTTTACAGAGATTGCATTTGGTTTACTACATATCCCCTTCCCACAAACATTCCCCCTTTCTTATTCTTAGTTCTTGCGTATATTAGGCACATAAGTCCATATCGGACAATTCTTTGAAAATTTTTTCCACAACATTGGCCTAGTTAGCTCTAACTTTCTTTGGGATCCTACAGTCCGATGACTTGTGTCCCATTCTGTTGCAATTGAAGCATTTTCCTTGAAATTTTTTCTTTTAAGAAACACCACCTTTTGGTCCCAGTTTAGACCCATTCTAAGGTTGTTTTCCCTTACTAAAGTCTTTCTTGACTTATACAGAGTTTGCCCTAGCACCATTTTCATTTGCTGCTTTGTTGAGCCTTTTTTCTGTACCTCTATTGTCTTTTTCAATCCAAAGTTTGACAATTAGGTCTTCTACTTTCATTTCCTTTCTTTTGTGCTTTAGTTAATTCTTGAAGTCATTCCAAGTAAGAGGCAGCTTCTCAATAATGGCTGCCACTTGGAAGGATTCACTTATAATCATCCCTTCAGCAAGAATTTCGTAAATGATCATTTGAAGTTCCTGTACTTGATTCACAACTAATTTAGAATTAATCATTACAAAATTCAAGAATTTAGTAATTAAAAACTTTTTAGTTCCAACATCTTCGGCTTTGTATTTATGGTCCAATGATGTCCATAATTTCTTACCTGTTTTCTTAACACTATACACTTCGTACAGTGCATCTGACAATCCATTTAGGATGTAGTTTCGACATAGGAAATTAGAATATTTTCAAGCTTCAACAGCAGTAAAAGCGGTAACTTCATCTACCTCGCCCTCTTTAACAGTAGGAGGGTTATCTTTCAAAAATTTGGTTAAGTTCAACATCGTCAAATAAAATAGCATTTTCTATTGCTAGGTTTTGAAATTCTATCCCGAGAATTTTGTAGGTTTCTCTTTGTGGCTTACAGAAGTCGCCACTGGAAACGCTGAGTTTTGGATCGAAGATTACGTTTGAACCAAAGCTTCAGATTGCGAATTGATTGAATTGGTGGGAGTTTCCTTTTTTCTATTAAGAAACAAAACCAAAATTAGAAAACTTTTCAACTTTTGTTAGACAACAAGAATCTAATAAAACTCAAAACAAAAGTTTATACAGTCTAATAAATAATACAATAAAATAATACACCAGGTAGGTAACCCTAAAAGAGAGGTAGTTCACTCGACATGCTTAAATACCAAGTCTTTCAAAGAACCAATCTTAGACATGCATTCTCATATTGTCTTTTTAATTCACCGCTGATAAATTTCTTTTTTAATTCGCAATTTAAAGCTACAATTAAGACCACCATAAATAGAAAAAATTCCCTTTAATTTGTTAAACGACATAATTAAAATTCTGAAACAAAATCAAAATCAATTTTGTTAAATGACATGATTAAATCCCGAAACAAAATTATATAATTAAATCAACATAAAATATGTTAAACGGCAAGAATAAATCCCAAAACATAAGTTTTTTATTAAGTCTTTGTTTGGAAATAAATCAATATCGAATAAAATCTTGTTAAGCGGTGGGAATAAATCCCAAAATAGATTTTATTTAATTTAATTCTAATTTGGAAACAAAATAAAATTGAATAAAATCTTGTTAAACAGCGGGAATAAATCTCGAAACAGATTTTATTTAATTTAATTCTAATTTGGAAACAAAATAAAATCGAATAAAATCTTGTTAAATGGCGGGAATAAATCCCAAAACAGATTTTATTTAATTTAATTCTAATTTGGAAACAAAATAAAATCGAATAAAATCTTATTAAACGACGAGAATAAATCTCGAAATAAATTTTATTTAATTTAATTCTAATTTAGAAACAAAATAAAATCGAATAAAATCTTGTTAATTGGCGGCAATAAATCTCGAAATAGATTTATTTAATTTAATTCTAGTTTTGAAAAAAAATAAAATCAAATAAAATATTGTTAAATGGTGGGAATAAATCGAGAAGCAGACTTTATTTAATTTAATTTTAATTTCGAAACAAAATCAAATCGAATAAAATCTTGTTAAACGGTGAGAATAAATCCTGAAATAAATTTTATTTAATTTAATCCTAATTTGGAAACAAAATCAAATCGAATAAAATCTTGTTAAACGGTGGGAATAAATCCCAAAATAGATTTTATTTAATTTAATTCTAATTTGGAAACAAAATAAAATCGAATAAAATCTTGTTAAACGGCGAGAATAAATCCCGAAACAGATTTTATTTAATTTAATTCTAATTTGGAATCAAAATAAAATCGAATAAAATCTTGTTAAACTGCGGGAATAAATCTCGAAACAGATTTTATTTGATTTTAGTTTCTCGTTTTGGCAACAAAATCAAAATGTGATAAAATCAATTGAACGGGTAAGAATAAATCTCAAAATAGATTTTATTTAACTTTAATTTCTCGTTTGAAAATAAAATCAAAAAAAGGAAAAATCCATTTAACGGCGGGAATAAATCCTAAAACAAATTTTAATTTAATTTTAATACTCGTTTTGGAAACAAAATTAAAATTGGAATAAAATCCGTTGAACAACAGGAATAAATCTCGAAACAGATTTTATTCACTTTTAATTTAGAAACAAAATTGAATAAAATCTGTTGAACGACAGAGATTAATCCCGAAACAAATTTTATTTAATTTAAAATTTTATTTAAAAAATATTTTTGCTTTGGTGTTTCGTTCATCTCGGATTAGAGAATTGCAAATAATGGTAAAATATTTATTAAGATTATTGGACAAAACACATTACGAACAAAATATATAAATATAAATATAAATAGAATAAATTATATTTAAATTGTCAAATACGTAAATCCAATAAAAAACGGTAACAAAAGTTGAAATTGAAAAGAAGAGAAGAGATTTATTAAACGTTGAATTCTGTTTAACACAGTTTCCTTAAGATAGATTCAGCCGCTCCTACAGTACTTGGAGAAACGTTGGTCGAATGTCTCCCAGGATACAACAACACAACGATCAAAACAGTAGCACCTTTACAGCGATCAATGAACAAACGTTGCCTTTTTCTATCACCGGAACGTTGAAGAATTATGGAGAGAAAAATAATTTTAAGAGTAAAATGAATTTGATATGAGAGGATATGAGTGTGGAAAAATTCTTCTGAATTCATAGCCTTTTATAGGTATTGAGAATGATGGAGTTTTGAAAATTTCTACAAAATTTGCCAATAAGAAACCAATAAATCAATTTGATTGGAATCAATTAAAATAATATAAGTGTCCTTTCAAAACAGATTTTGTCTAAAAAATTATTTCGTATTGGGCTAAAATATCTATAAGATATAAGCTCACCAATTTGAACATTTCACATCAGCCATATCATGAGGGCCTCAACAATTTTGGATCTACTCCCTTATGCTCAAGACAAGATTCCAAGCTTAATCATTCAATTAACTTTTAAGAGAGTTTCCATATATAAACACATCTCACACTTGGTATTTAACCAATGTGGGATCTAAGCTTTTCTTTTCCTCAACAAATATTTCCAAGTAGCTTATTTTGAGTATCAATTTCTCATTCATCACTCAACCATTTTGAGTATATGATATACCGTTGTAAATGTCTCATAGAGTAGAATATGAAACCATAATTTTATGATTCTACTCTCCACTTTTACCTATTGATAATATGTCTCGTTTTTATAAAATACAATTTTTTCAACAGAACCCTTAGTGTTGGCCTGAATCAACTTGGCTTCCCCCTTACCGCCATTGTCTAAACATAGATTGGTTATGCCACTTTCCATATGCCAATGCCAAAGAAGGAGAGACAACAACGAAACGAAACAACAAAAGACGGAAATCCAAAACTATGCTACAAAGGCTGATAAAAAAACATGCTACAAGAGCTGATTGAGAATGTTATTGTTTTAGATCATGTTTTTATGTGTGCAAAATTTGATCAAATTATAATTTTTTTAAGATAAAAATTATATGAAATATTATAGATTCGAACATTCGACTTAATGCTAAGCTTTATGGGAACCTTTTAATTTGGCCAGGGAAATAGTAAAGACCAAATCTGAACTTAACAAATGAGAATTGGATTTGTTGCCACACTTGTCCACTCCTTGGACTGTAACTACTTTTTTTCGTTTTTCTTTTGAAGTATGTCACTCACTCTGGTTCTGAGTTGATTTGGTAGCTTATTTTCCTATTAAAGAATAAGATAATTTTTTATTAGATAAAAATTTAATATAAGCAAGACCAAATTTGAAAATCCTCATTTAGAACGTATCTATTTAATATTTGATATTTCTTTTTGTTGTCGACTTCTATATATTAAATTTAGATATATAAAATATAAAAAGTAGGCTATTTATAAGGCGATTTGAACCGGTCTACTTGAGACTTCACAATTTCTTTATTTTTTCAACTGTCGTCAAATGCGTTACATATTCACGTGAAAGTTACCATAGGAGGCAATTATATACATAAACAGAATATCTCAAATTCAAAGAGCATTATGAAATCGACAATAACAATGACTCCCTGGAAATTTGATGAGCAAATGATAATGTTCCCCCTTGTTCTACTTGTTATTGTTTGTAGCCATCCCACAGTGAACGGTTTCGAGGTTTTTCTTATCAACAACTTGGGTGGCAATACAAATCTCGCCGTTCACTGTTTTTCGCCGCAGGTCAAGAATTTGGGCAGTCTTGTGATACTTCCGGGAGACGATTTTCATTGGGAATGCGGCATCAACATCGGCACCACCGCTGAATATGAATGCGACATGGGCTACGGAAACAAGCAAAAACGATTCCAAGTGTTTGCGGAACGAAGAGATGCGTTGAGATGTGGAAACCAAAAATGTTATTGGCGTGTTGATCGTGATGGCTTGTATCTTTATATTAAGGAGGTCGATGATTATCAGAAACAATTTTCTTGGTAATGAAAATGGCCTCTCTTTGGCTTTCTAGTTAAATAAATAAAAAATAAAAATAAAAAAAGCAAAGTTTCAGTTTATTTTTTTTCCTTTTATGTTGGATTTTGTTTCTAGAACTTTAACCCAATCAAATCAGATTCACATTAAAAAAAATTTAAAGTGATGTATTTTAAAAATTGAAATACCCAGATGAATGAAAAAAAAAACTTAATTACAACTTAAACCCAATCAAATCAAATTTTGGATCATTAATTTTTTATTTTTTATTTTTATATTATAATAATATATTTTTATCCAATTAAAATAATTATAATTTTTAATTTTTAAATCAAAATTCAATCAAATTAAATTTAATAAATATAACGGAATTACATTCTAAATATGTTTTTGAGTTTTAAAAGTTTTTTTTAAGTAGAGCATATTCACAGGTACAATATAAATATATACTAGAATAATTACAAAATTAAATTAAATTAGTACAAAACACAATAAACGAATAATAGAAAAAATTCAAACAAAACCTATATATGACATACGTACATAATAAAATTAAAGACCCACACATCACAATTGCTTATTGTGGTACTCGGATGAATGTTCTTTCTTTTATCAACTAACTTATAAAATTTGGGTTTTTACAAGAAAAATTTTCCACTATATATTTACAAAGATAACTATAACTCAATGATTACAATTTTCAAAATTTAATTATTCTAAAATTAAAAGGAATTTTTTTAAAAAAATTATATATAAATTTTTATTTAATGTACAATTTTATACATGAAATTAAATTTATCTCTATATATGAAATTTTAATTTGGATTCAATTTTCAGATGCAGTTAAAATTATTTTCTATATATCACTATTTCTTGTTATGTCATATAAAAAATTATTGATACGATATTTTATTAAACTAAACATAAATAAGTTTAAATTATTTTCACATAAATTTAAATAATGTTTTTAAAATAATTAAAACTATTTCCAACATTAGTACAATGATAAAAACATGCAATTTTTTATCGCCGGAAATAGTTTAAGTTTTTTTTATTTAAGAAAGTGTCGCACCCATAATTTTTATATGATTTAATAATAAAATAAGGATGTTAGTGGTAAATGAAAAAGAATCAAAATTAAATATTTATATATAAAAATACATTAAATTAAAGTTTTTCTTAAGCTAAATGAAGAAATTTTATTATTAATAAAAAATGTAAAATGGATTCAATTGAATTCAACATTTAATGATGGATTGAACCTTAGTTCAGTTGTCATCATTATTATTACAACAATTAAAAGAATGTAAATTCAAGCATATTTAAATATATATTTACTCCTAAAAAGGATTTGAAATATTATGGATAAAAGTATGCATAAAACAACCAACAAGGCATCAAGCAAGATACAATATCACCTTGTAGACTCAAAGCAACCAACATAACAAAAAAAATCCAAATCAAAATTGTGTATGACATTAAAAAATGAAGAAAAAGCATACATAACTAAAAAAATTTAATTAAAATCAATTGATGCATTGAATAATAGAGAGATAAGGTCTGTTACAACACCTTAACCTTCCCTAGTCATCCAAATGTCTCATATGCACGGTGCTTTCAGAGAAAAAACAAACAATTTAATTTTCATTATCTATGTTTTCCTAAAGAAATGCAATTAACCGAGAGAAAAAATCAAGCCTTAAAACTATTATTTTTCTCTTCTCTAATACTTTCCAAATTCCATTTCTTGCATCAGTACTAGCGCCGATCAACTAGATATTTTCATACAATCATTGTTATCTTTCTAGATTCCCAGTTTCTTCATTGATTTCTGAGTTCATTAGAGTTTAAAATCCGCTTCCGCCTACGGACTCAAACTCTGCTGTACCCACGGCCCTTCTTCAACATTCTCCCCTGTCTCTGTTAACCACCCTTTCCATTTCCTTTAGGACTTTCTCTATCAAATACATTAGAGTGTTGTATCTAAGTCCTTTCGCTGCCAGCACGTACGCTACTTCATTGGCCTTCCAAGGTACATACCGGAATGACATTTTCCTATATCTCAATTTCATATTTTTAATTTCACTAATTAGATTTCCAATATTTGACTTGTCTTTTTCTCCAGATTTGATTTTATTGATTGTTGTTAAAGCATCTCCTTCAATGCTAACCTCTCAGAATCCTAGTTCATCAACAAAAATGACCATCTAAAAACATGCCCTTACTTCTGCCATGGTTGGGTTTGTGAAATTCAACCACAGGTAAATACATGACTGATAGCTTGTTTATTTTACATATTTTATGTGTTCAAATCAATTAATTATTGAATTAATTTATGCTAATTGGTGATTTTATATTTACATTATGTTAGGAATGAAATTCGGATGCCGTGCCTACACTATATCGATAGAAGCAAGACTAATAAGTCTCTAAATTTTGCAACCCTGAACCATCATGCAAGATAAAGTAACATTCGACAATGACAACTCCCAGTCTGTAAGGAAACTGATCTTTACACTTTTGATATGCTTAATATATGTGATGTTGTATGAACTATTTTGATGCTATTGGTTGGAATTTATTTGCAAATATTTCAGGTGCTATATATTATGAACTAGCCTTTGAGTTCTATGCAACATTTAGCTTCAATATTATTGCCTTGCAAACTGTTGAAACTTGAGATGTTGTCTATTTTCGATTACTAGGTAATTATTTTAGGATGTCGATTTCAGATTTTAACATCGACATGGGTTTCACTAACCCTGACGGTGTTCAAACTAATTCTTACCATAATGCTTTATTGGATATACCAAGTAATTTCGATGCCAGTGATGCTTATTCTTCTTTAACTCAATCTAGGGATCATCTTTATAATCCCAAGACCTCTAAGGAGTTGTTAGTGCATGAACTAGCTTTAAGGTATATTCATCGGATTTTAGCTTTTAGCTATTCAAGTCGAAGTGATTCATCATCTGTTTAACCAATACAGAATTATTTTTCTTGTGGTGTATGCATTCTAGATATAAGGTTAATTTAGGATATTAGTTTGCACGAAATTTTCATATTGTTTTACGCTCTAATCAACCACTCATACTTGACTCGTATATTACAAATTTAGTCTCCCAACTTTTTCTCTTTGAGGTCGATTTTTCCTTCTTTACATGTACGTATACTATGGATCATCTAGATGAGAATTGTTTGGATACCATGAGTTTGCTCGCCGGCACCCCTACTGTATATTATTTTGTTCCTCTAGGTATACGAACTGCTTGCAGTAATAGGGTCTTTTGCCAACGTCATAACTTCACTGCTAGGGAGCAAGATGAGTAGCCTCATTCATCTGTGGAGGCGCGTTTAAGCTCATCGAAGCTCACCTTGAGACAATGGAGACCCAAGTATCCACGATTCTCGACATCTTGTAGAGTAGTCATCCCCAACACTGACAACCACGTTAGATATACATAGGGAGTATACTTGTAATAGCTCGGTTTAGACCCTAGTCAAAATAGTGGTTTCGAGACCACAAGTCCAAGTTAAAAAAATATTTTAATATTATTTTCTGTGCTTATAATATGTGAATTTACATGTGTGAAAGTATCTATAAAAATTTGATCATTTGTGTGCTTAATTTGATAAAAGGATCTAATCGCGTAAAATGTAAAAGTTGCCTGCTGTTTGTTAAAGTGCTTAATTGATTTGTCTTATTAAAGGAGAGGTCTTTATGATGCAATTAAACCATTCAAAGCATGAGTAGACAATTATGGCCTTAATAGAATGGTTTATTAAATGGTTTAATAAAAGGGAAAAATTGGTATTTAGTATATTATGTTAATTAAATTAAACAAAACATGAATGAGTTCATTATTTATCATCCATTCTCAAATTCATCAAAGAAAAAGAAGAAAAAAATAAATCTTAGGGTTTTGACACTTTGATTGTTGATTAAGGTATGTGTTTTGATTCGTTTTTAATAATTTCTACGTTTTTGTGATCGTTGCTTAGTGTTCTATCAAGCCCAAGTCTCAATTTCTGATTTTTTTATGATTTTGAAATATGCCATTGATGAAATTGTGAGCTTTGTGATGTTAGTTGTTGGAAAATAAAAGATATGTGTTGGGTTGATATATTTTGTCTTTGAATTTTTGATGAATTTGAGTAATTTGGACTAAATTGTAGAAAGGAGATTTTGAGGGAGTAAAATATGAAATAATGAAATATATGGACTTCTATAAACACTATGAGCATTCAGCCTAACATGGGTATATGGAGATTATGTGTATTTTATGATTTTGTAAATTAAGGACTAAAGTGTTAAAATGTGAAAATGTGAGGGGTAATTTGTAAAATGCCCTAAATGTGTGTTTGTGGATTGATTTGAATGATTTGGTGAATAAAAGAGCTAAATTTTAATGTGTTTAGATCAAGAACAAAAGAAAACGAAATTAGATCGAGGGAAAATGAAAGTCATTGAATAGTCGCTTGTTTCTGTTCATTTCCGTACGAGGTAAGTCGATATACAATAAACATGTTTTGAATTGAATTATTATTGTTAATGTGATATTGAACATTGATGAATGGTTATATGAGTTGAGCATGAGATATCCGAGAAGGTATAGACAAAGTTTCAACGTCCGAAAGGCCCCGTACGAACCATAGGAATAGTTAGGATACATAGTCATGACATAGGATTCTGATATGTGTTATCGCGTAAGACCATGTTTGGGACGTTGCATCGACTTATGATTTACATGTAAGACCGTATCTGGGATGTTGGCATCGTATTTGATTTCGTGTAAGACCCTGTCCAGGACAGTGGCATCGATATTTGATTACATGTAAGACCACGTCTGGGACGTTGGCATTGTACGAGCTTTTCGAGCTATCCACGTATCCTTATGATTCTGAACGGTTCAACGGGCATTCCGAGAAACGAATAATTATATGTGATGTGTATCCGATTCAGGTACGTTCGAAATGTATACTATGTTTGAGAATAAAAGGTAAGTATATGTACAAGTGATGATATATGTTATAAGTATGAGAAAATATGCTATATGTGGAAATGAATTAGGAATATGTTAAATGTATATGAACTATGTGGTTTGAGATAGTATTTAGCCATGGAGTATATTTAATTTGATGATGCTTTCATGTTTTGAATGTTAAGTTTATTTGTATATGGCTTACTAAGCTTTTGAAAGCTTACTTTGTGTGTTTTTCAACTATTTTATAGATATCATAGCTATCGGGGGCTCGAGGATCATCAAGGATCGTCACCACACTATCGAACCTTATTTTGGTACCTTTTGACATTGTGAATATAAAAGTATGACATGTATAGGCTAAAAGTATTTGGATATGTTTTGTAATGTGATATGGCTAGTTTGTGTTTGAATTTATGGTTTGATTTTGATATATGATATGTGATGCAAATTATGCCTATGTGTTGTGTTCTTGAATGGCCAAGTGAATTGGTCAATTTGGTGAGTTTTGGTGTGTGTTTATTTGATGAATTGGTAAGATTTTGGTATGAGAATGAATGATTTGAAATGAGGTTATGAAACAAATGTTTAGATATGATTTTGTCTTATGTTTTGGTACATTTTGGCTTGGCTATTAAGCATGAAATTAGTTGATAATGTTATTGTAACACCCCGAACCCGAGACCGTCACCGGAGTCGAACACGAGGTGTTAACAGACTTCAGACCACTTATAAAAAAATTTCCCAGACACCGCCAATCTGCGTACTAGTCGCTAAAAAAAATCATATCTTGAGTTCAGAAACTCGGAATCCAGTTCCGTAAATTTTCCCTGAAACTAGACTCATATGCCCATCTACATATTTTTTTCTAGAATTTTTGGTTGGTCCAATTAGTACAGTTTATTAGTTAAAGTCTCCCATGTTACAGGGATCGACTACACTGACCTTTGCGCATTACGACTTGGATATCTCTTTGTACAGGGCTTCAATACTGATGTCGTTTGTTTCTATAGAAACTAGACTCAAAGAGGAATCTATACATATATGGCATGACTCCTAATTATCTCTGGTTAATTTATAATGAATTTCCAAAGTCGAAACAGGGAATCCAGAAACCGTTTTGGCCCTGTCTTACGAGAACCTGAATATCTCTTAACATACTGTCCATATGATTGTTTCGTTACTTTCCTACGAAAATAGATTCATCAAGGTTCGTTTACATAATTTATTCACTATTTAATTCCATTCCTACTATTTTTAGTGATTTTCCAAATCTACATCACTGCTGCTGTCAGCATCTGCCTTTAAGGTAGACTTTACCTATTTCATAGTTTCCATGATTCAACTAGCCCTTTTAGCATAAATAGCACAATTTATGATAGTGATTAACCATTCCCATGGCCAATCCTTGTTAAGCATATCCACACCTCTCAATAACCATATCCATACCAAATGATTATAACATTATACTCAAACATATATAAGCCATTTTCGCATGGCTATCCAAAATTATACAAGTCCAAAGGGTCCATGACCCCCAACAAAAAGGGTAGTCCTATACATGCCATTTCGAAGTTCAACCAAAATTGTACCAAAAGGGGGGGCTTTGATAGTGTGGGCGACTTCGACTTCAAAATCCCGAGTCCGATAGCTGGAGAACCAAAATCTATAAAACAGAGAATCAAGGAGACGGAGTAAGCAATTTATGCTTAGTAAGTTTTGAGCAAGGGATTCCAGCACAACAAAAGTATAGCATTCATGTAGCTAAACGGATAATTTCATATGCACAATTTTTCAATATCATACTTACTTCACATTACCAACCCTTTTATTCATACACAAAGATCAACTTAGCCAAAGGCCGGTAGCTCATTTATCAACTGAGCGAATACTTATTTGTAAGGGCTCAACTAATTCAAAGCACATACGAAACATACCTCAATGTTGGGATGTTTCAAGCGTATTAACTGAAATTTTTACAGCAAGATCATTCATTCCCAAATCACGTACCTTCGGAATTTAACCGGATATAGCTACTCGTTCAAATGCCTTCGGGACATAGCCCAGTTATAGTAACTCGCACAAATGCCTTCGGGACTTAACCCGGATTTAGTAACTCGCATAAATGCCTTCAGGCTTAGCCCGGAATTAGTATCTCGCACAAATGCCTTCGGATCTTAGTCCGGATATGGTCACTTAGCACAAAGCCTTCGGGACTTAGCCCGGACATCATTCAAATAACCATGCACATTTAACAATAAATCATGGCACATTCGTATTTCATTTTCGTCAGCAAAACTCGAACACAAGACACTTATCATTCTTGCAATTTCGGCTCAATAGCCACACACAAAGAGCATGATTTTGATTTGCTTAAAACATGATCTAATCAAATCATAATTTAAGCTCTTTTACTCAAGAACTTACCTCGGATGTTGTCGAACGATTCCGATAGCTATTCGACCACTTTTTCCTTCCTTTTATCGGATTTAGTTCCCCTTTGCTCTTGAGCTTAATTAAACAAATAAATTGATTTAATCATTTGAGCATCGAAAGGAGGAACACAAGGCACTTAGCCCATATTTATACATTAGACATTAAAGTCACATATGTACGGAATCATGAATCAAACTCAACATTTTGGCTAATTTTCCCCCTTGGCCTAATTTTCTAAGCCAAGACAAAAGCATCAATATGCTTGCCTCTGACCGAATACATGCAACACCAATCTCCTTCCTATGGCCGAATATGCATGTCTATGTTGGGGCCGATTGCAACACTTAATACATTCTACAAGTATGGTCACTTGTATTGACTAAACACCATTTTGTTTCAAGTTCAAAACTTGGCTAATACACACATATATACACTAGTAAAGCATCCTCTCCCTTTCCATCAATTTAACACATGCATTACTCATTAATATACAAAAATTATATTCGGCCTTAGCACACAACTTGCTAGCCGATTCTTCTCCATCTAGCAACCAATGCACATATGTGCTCACTCAAAAATGCTAAAAAGAAGATTTAAGAATCATCAATCCACCATCACATGCATCATTAACAAGCTTCATATTTAGCATGCAATGGCATTAATACAAAATCCACCTAGGCCGAATATCATCCCCATGACATAGCAAAGATTTGAACCATGGGCTAATTAGAACTCAAGCTAGCAACTAAAAAAAACATGCATGAATCTCATGGCACAACCTCAAACATACCTTGATCTAGATACAAGTATGGCCAAACCTCCTCCTAATCCTCTTCCAAACCAAACATGAAGCAAGAACTCCTTCCTCCTTCCTTAGAATTTTCGGCCAAAAGAAGATGAAAAAGGATGAACAAAATTTTTCTTTTCTTTTCTTTAACTCACGGCAATGGGGGGGAAACAACCACACACTTTTTTTTTGCTTTCATCATATTCCCTTTCATTATTTTATGCCCATGCTCCTTATTTTATTGTTTCCACCCATGATGCACCAACACAACATGTCTATGACATGTCTTGCCCATCACACTTGGTCTACCATGCTTGTCATGGCCGGCCACTACTAATTAGGGGGGAATTTGACATGCAAGTCCCCCCTTTTTATTTCATGCACTAATAGGTCCTTATGCTTTGACCTATCACATTTCAAAATTTTCTCACATAAGTCCTATTTACTAAAATTCACCTACAATTAAACAAAATTCAAACACGAAATTTTCACACATGCACATGTACATATAATGAGCATCAATTATGACGGTTAATTATTTTTATGACTCGGTTTAGCGGTCCCGAAACCACTTCCCGACTAGGGTCAATTTTGGGCTGTCACAACTCTCCCCCACTTAAGAAATTTTCGTCCCCGAAAATCTTACCGGTAAATAAGTTTGGGTATTGTTCTTTCATCGAGCTCTCGGTTTCCCAAGTAGCTTCCTCGATCCCGTGTTTAAGCCATAACACCTTTACTAGCGGAACCCTTTTTTTCGCAACTCCTTCACTTCACGAGCTAGGATACGCATCGGTTCTTCTTCATAACTCATATCGGCTTGAATTTCAACCTCTGATGGGCTAATTATGTGCGATGGATCAGATCTATAGCGTCGAAGCATCGAAACATGAAAGACATCGTGAATCTTTTCAAGTTCAGGGGGCAAAATCAATTTATACGCAACCGGACCAACTCGTTCGGAGATTTCGTACGGCCCAATGAATCTCGGGCTCAACTTGCCCTTACGGCCAAATCTGAGTACCTTTTTCCAAGGCGAAACTTTAAGAAACACTTTATCTCCCACCTGATATTCAATGTCTTTTCGTTTCAAATCCGCATACGATTTTTGACGATCTGTGGCTGCCTTCAGACTTTCACGGATTACCTTTACTTTCTGTTCGGCATCTTTAATCAAATCAACTCCGAAAGTTTTACTTTCACCGAGCTCGGTCCAAAACAATGGTGTACGGCATTTACGACCGTACAAAGCCTCGTAAGGTGCCATCTTAATACTTGATTGAAAACTATTGTTGTAAGCGAATTCAATCAAAGGTAAATACCGTTCCCATGAACTACTGAACTCGAGGATGCAACATCTCAACATATCCTCAAGTATTTGAATTATCCGCTCGGATTGACCATCGGTTTGGGGGTGAAAAGCAGTGCTAAAATGCAGCTTGGTACCCAAAGCTTCTTGCAATTTCTTCCAAAATCGTGAGGTGAATCTCGGATCTCTATCCGACACGATAGAAATAGGTACCCCGTGTAATCTCACAATCTGAGAAACGTACAATTCAGCTAGTTTATCCAATGAAAAATCCATACGCACGGGGATAAAGTGAGCCGACTTAGTCAGTCTATCGACAACAACCCAAATCGCATCTTTCTTACTTGCTGACAATGGCAGTCCGGACACAAAGTCCATTGTGACTCGATCCCATTTCCACTCAGGTATCATGATCGGCTGAAGTAATCCTGAAGGCACTTGATGTTCCGCTTTCACTTGTTGACATATTAAACATCTCGAAACAAAGTCGGAGATGTCTCGTTTCATACCATGCCACCAAAACCAACGTTTCAAATCGTTGTACATTTTCGTACTCCCTGGGTGAATTGACATTCGGCTACAATGGGCTTCGTTCAGAATCATCGAAATGAGTTCTGAATTCCTTGGAACACACAAATGACTTCTGAACCTCAAACAATCATCATCATCAATTTGAAACTCCGATTCCTTGTTCGGAACACACTCAGCCCGTTTTGCAACCAATTCATCATCAACTTTCTGGGCTTCACGAATTTGATGAATCAATAATGGTTTGGCTTTTAATTCAGCTACTAACACATTGTCGGGTAGAACAGACAAGTGCACATTCATCGCTCGTAAAGCAAACAATGATTTCTGGCTTAAGGCGTCCGCAACCACATTAGCCTTTCCCGGGTGGTAATCAATGACAAGCTCGTAATCTTTCAACAACTCAAGCCAACGTCTTTGTCGCAGATTTAAGTCTCTTTGAGTCATCAAATATTTGAGACTTTTGTGATCCGAAAATACATGGCACTTTTCACCAAATAAGTGATGTCGCCATATTTTTAAAGCAAATACGATGGCAGCTAGTTCAAGATCATGGGTCGGATAATTTTTCTCATGTGGCTTTAATTGTCTCGACGCATAGGCCACCACTCGACCTTCTTGCATCAATACGCAACCCAACCCAAGTAGGGATGCGTCACTATAAATGACAAACTCTTTGCCTGATTCGGGTTGCACTAAAATTGGAGCTTCAGTCAAATAAGTTTTCAGTTGATCGAAACTTTTCTGACATTTCCCCGTCTATTCGAACTTAACATCCTTTTGAAGTAGCTTCGTCATTGGTGTGGCTATCATCGAGAAACCTTTTACAAATCGTCGGTAATAACCGGCGAGCCCCAGGAAGCTCCGAACTTCGGTAATATTTCTTGGAGGCTTCCAGTTAAGTATGGCTGAAATTTTGCTCGGGTCAACTCGAATACCCAATGCGGATACCACGTGACCCAAGAAGCTAACCTCTCTTAACCAGAACTCACACTTACTGAACTTAGCATATAACTGCTTATCCCGCAAAATTTGCAACACTAATCTCAGGTGTTCAGCATGTTCGGTCTCATCTCTTGAATAGACCAAGATGTCATCAATGAACACAACTACGAACCGATCCAAATATGGTCTGAAGATCCGATTCATCAAATCCATAAATACCGCAGGGGCATTAGTGAGTCCAAACGGCATCACTAAAATTCGTAGTGACCATATCTCGTTCTGAAGGCAGTTTTGGGTATGTCCGAATCTCGAATTCGCAACTGATAATAGCCCGATCTCAAATCTATTTTTGAGAACACTGAGGCTCCCTTCAGTTGGTCGAACAAATCATCGATACGCGGTAACGGATATTTGTTCTTTATTGTCACTTTATTCAGCTGACGATAGTCAATGCACAACCTCATGGTTCCGTCCTTCTTTTTCACGAACAATACTGGTGCACCCCAAGGTGAGAAACTTGGTCGAGCGAAACCTCTATCCATCAATTCTTGCAACTGAGCTTTCAACTCTTTTAACTCGGTTGGTGCCATACGATACGGAGCTATCGAAATCGGCGTAGTCCCAGGTACAAGCTCAATACCAAACTCTATCTCCCGAACAGGTGGTAAACCCGGTAATTCTTCAGGAAAAACATCCAAGTATTCACAAACCACCGGCACAGATTCGGGTTTCTTTTCTAATTCTTTGTCATCAAGTATATACGCAAGGTATGCTTCGCACCCTTTTCTTACATATTTCTAGGCCAACATTGAGGATATTACAGTTGGCAACCCCTTTAAGTCCGTAGACTCAACTCAGATTATCTCGCTATTTGCGTACCTCAAATCAATAGTCTTGCTTTTGCAGTTCACAACTGCATCATGCGCGGTCAGCCAATCCAAACCAAGAATAACATTAAATTCATCAAATGGCAAAAGCATCAAGTCCGCCGGAAAATAGGAACCTCGAATTACTAGGGGACATTCCTTACACACTTTGTCGACAAGCACGTAATGACCCAAGGGATTTGACACCCGAATTACGAACTCAGTAGACTCAATAGGTAAAGTCTTACTGGATGCTAAGGTTTCACATATGTAAGAATGAGTAGAACCGGGGTCAATCAAAGCAATTACATTAGTATCAAAGAGAGTAAAAGTACCGGTAATAACATCAGGGAAGAAGCATCCTCGCGGGCACGTATAGCATAAGCTCTAGCAGGCGCACGAGCCTCGGATCTGGTCGTAGCATCTCTAGATCCTCTCTGACCACCACTAGCATTGCCCGTATTTCCAGATGGTCTACCTCGAGCAGTGGTAGCACCCAGTTTCCCACTCTGATTTACATTCTGTTCAGACAACCTCGGGCAATCTTTAATGAAGTGGTCAACTGATCCGCACTTGTAACAGGGGAGGTCAGGGAATCTACAACTCCCCGAATGCCATTTACCGCAATATCGACATTTCGTTCTGTCTCGACGTTCATTCCCAACACTGGCGACCGAAGTGCCTCGTGTACCCACAGGGGGTTGATCACGATCTCGTCTAAAAAGGCCCGAAGTGCCTCTAGACCGGCCCACATCATCTCGAAATTTCTTCGATGCCTGTTGAAGAGACTTTCCCGAGGATCTTTTACGAAACTCTCCAGTTCCCACATCAACTTTTTGTTTTTCTTTTCTAAGCTCTTCGGCTTTACAAGCTCGCTCGACAAGTACTACGAACTCTCGTATTTCAAGAATGCCCACGAACATTTTTATATCTTCATTCAGCCCATCCTCGAAGCATTTACACATGATAGCCTCGGACGAAACACATTCCCGAGCGTATCTATTAAGTCTAACAAATTTTCGCTCGTAATCAGTAACTGACATAGAACCTTGCTTAAGCTCAAGAAATTCCTTCCGTTTTTTATCAACAAATCTCTGACTGATATACTTTTTCCGAAACTCAGTTTGGAAAAACTCCCAAGTTACTTGCTCTCGGGGCACAACCGAAGTCAGAGTACTCCACCAATAGTAGGCAGAATTGCGTAGCAAGGAGATAGTACACTTTAGACATTCATCGGGTGTACAAGATAGCTCATCGAGTACCCGGATAGTGTTGTCCAACCAAAATTTAGCTTGCTCGGCATCGTCGCTATCCGTAGCTTTAAATTCAGTAGCCCCATGTTTTCAGATTCTGTCAACTAGGGGCTTATTTGACCTTATTTGGTCAGTTACCGGAGGTATTGTAGGTGCGGGGGTGGTATTTGTCGGGAATGGAGGTTGTGGAACAGCCGTATTAGTTCGAATGTATTGGTTGAACCAATCATTCATCACGCTATAGAAAGCTTGTCTAGCTTCATCATTCAGGTTACTAGCATTAGGTTGAGAGTCCGCCGGCGCTGTCCCTTGTGCGGGAGCAGGCGCTACACTCTCAAGATCATCAGCTACCGCTCGGTCGGGATCGGGATCCATTACTATAAATAAACACATTTACAATTGTCAGAAATCACCACACTATCAAATAATCACATAAAATGGCATGTATAGCTAGACCCAACGCATTACGGTAGTCCTAGAATCGACTAAACCGTAGCTCTGATACCAATCAAATGTAACACCCCGACCCGGAGACCGTCACCGGAGTCGAACACGAGGTGTTAACAGACTTCAGACCACTTATAAAAAAATTTCCTAGACACTGCCAATCTGCGTACTAGTCGCTAAAAAAATCATATCTTGAGTTCAGAAACTCGGAATCCAGTTCCGTAAATTTTCACTGAAACTAGACTCATATACCCATCTACATATTTTTTTCTAGAATTTTTGGTTGGGCAAATTAGTACATTTTATTAGTCAAAGTCTCCCATGTTACAGGGATCGACTACACTGACCTTTGCGCATTACGACTTGGATATCTCCCTGTACAGGGCTTCAATACTGATGTAGTTTGTTTCTATAGAAACTAGACTCAAAGAGGAATCTATACATATATGGCATGACTCCTAATTATCTCTGGTTAATTTATAATGAATTTCCAAAGTCGAAACAGGGAATCCAGAAACCGTTTTGGCCCTGTCTTACGAGAACCTGAATATCTCTTAACATACTGTCCATATGATTGTTTCGTTACTTTCCTATGAAAATAGATTCATCAAGATTCGTTTATATAATTTATTCACTATTTAATTCCATTCCTACTATTTTTAGTGATTTTCCAAATTTACATCACTGCTGCTGTCAGCATCTGCCTTTAAGGTAGACTTTACCTATTTCATAGTTTCCATGATTCAACTAGCCCTTTTAGCATAAATAGCACAATTTATGATAGTGATTAACCATTCCCATGGCCAATCCTTGTTAAGCATATCCACACCTCTCAATAACCATATCCATACCAAATGATTATAACATTATACTCAAACATATATAAGCCATTTTCGCATGGCTATCCAAAATTATACAAGTCAAAGGGTCCATGACCCCCAACAAAAGGGTAGTCCTATACATGCCATTTCGAAGTTCAACCAAAATTGTACCAAAAGGGGGGGCTTTGATAGTGTGGGCGACTTCGACTTCAAATCCCGAGTCCGATAGCTGGAGAACCAAAATCTATAAAATAGAGAATCAAGGAGACGGAGTAAGCAATTTATGCTTAGTAAGTTTTGAGCAAGGGATTCCAGCACAACAAAGTATAGCATTCATGTAGCTAAACGGATAATTTCATATGCACAATTTTTCAATATCATACTTACTTCACATTACCAACCCGTTTATTCATACACAAAGATCAACTTAGCCAAAGGCCGGTAGCTCATTTATCAACTGAGCGAATACTTATTTGTAAGGGCTCAACTAATTCAAAGCACATACGAAACATACCTCAATGTTGGGATGTTTCAAGCGTATTAACTGAAATTTTTACAGCAAGATCATTCATTCCCAAATCACGTACCTGCGGAATTTAACCGGATATAGCTACTCATTCAAATGCCTTCGGGACATAGCCCGGTTATAGTAACTCGCACAAATGCCTTCGGGACTTAACCCGGATTTAGTAACTCGCACAAATGCCTTCGGGCTTAGCCCAGAATTAGTATCTCACACAAATGCCTTCGGATCTTAGTCCGGATATGGTCACTTAGCACAAAGCCTTCGGGACTTAGCCCGGACACCATTCAAATAACCATGCACATTTAACAATAAATCATGGCACATTCGTATTTCATTTTCGTTAGCAAAACTCGAACACAAGACACTTATCATTCTTGCAATTTCGGCTCAATAGCCACACACAAAGAGCATGATTTTGATTTGCTTAAAACATGATCTAATCAAATCATAATTTAAGCTCTTTTACTCAAGAACTTACCTCGGATGTTGTCGAACGATTCCGATAGCTATTCGACCACTTTTTCCTTCCCTTTATCGGATTTAGTTCCCCTTTGCTCTTGAGCTTAATTAAACAAATAAATTGATTTAATCATTTGAGCATCGAAAGGAGGAACACAAGGCACTTAGCCCATATTTATACATTAGACATTAAAGTCACATATGTACGGAATCATGAATCAAACTCAACATTTTGGCTAATTTTCCCCCTTGGCCGAATTTTCTAAGCCAAGACAAAAGCATCAATATGCTTGCCTCTGACCGAATACATGCAACACCAATCTCCTTCCTATGGCCGAATATGCATGTCTATGTTGGGGTCGATTGCAACACTTAATACATTCTACAAGTATGGTCACTTGTATTGACTAAACACCATTTTGTTTCAAGTTCAAAACTTGGCTAATACACACATATATACACTAGTAAAGCATCATCTCCCTTTCCATCAATTTAACACATGCATTACTCATTAATATACAAAAATTATATTCGGCCTTAGCACACAACTTGCTAGCCGATTCTTCTCCATCTAGCAACCAATGCACATATGTGCTCACTCAAAAATGCTAAAAAGAAGATTCAAGAATCATCAATCCACCATCACATGCATCATTAACAAGCTTCATATTTAGCATGCAATGGCATTAATACAAAATCCACCTAGGCCGAATATCATCCCCATGACATAGCAAAGATTTGAACCATGGGCTAATTAGAACTCAAGCTAGCAACTAAAAAAAACATGCATGAATCTCATGGCACAACCTCAAACATACCTTGATCTAGATACAAGTATGGCCAAACCTCCTCCTAATCCTCTTCCAAACCAAACATGAAGCAAGAACTCCTTCCTCCTTCCTTAGAATTTTCGGCCAAAAGAAGATGAAAAAGGATGAACAAAATTTTTCTTTTCTTTTCTTTAACTCACGGCAATGGGGGGGAACAACCACACACGTTTTTTTTTTTTGCTTTCATCATATTCCCTTTCATTATTTTATGCCCATGCTCCTTATTTTATTTTTTCCACCCATGATGCACCAACACAACATGTCTATGACATGCCTTGCCCATCACACTTGGTCTACCATGCTTGTCATGGCCGGCCACTACTAATTAGGGGGGGAATTTGACATGCAAGTCCCCCCCTTTTTATTTCATGCACTAATAGGTCCTTATGCTTTGACCTATCACATTTCAAAATTTTCTCACATAAGTCCTATTTACTAAAATTCACCTACAATTAAACAAAATTCAAACACGAAATTTTCACACATGCACATGTACATATAATGAGCATCAATTATGACGGTTAATTATTTTTATGACTCGGTTTAGCGATCCCGAAACCACTTCCCGACTAGGGTCAAATTTTGGGCTGTCACAGTTATGCCATGATTGATGTATGTATTGGTTGAGGAATGGTTGAACATTTGATAAGCAATTGTTTCCTATTTGATGATTGTAGGGAGGACCCTTAATGGGTGGTAATTTGGCCTTGCAAATGGCCTATTTTTTCCCACACGAGTAAGGACACGGGCGTGTGTCTCTGCCTTGTTGCTCGAGGGCCATTTTAAAATGAGCCTGGGTAGACCCCACTGTCGCACATACACGGGCGTGTGCTAGGCCAAGTGGCCAAGTCAGTTTCAACCATGGGCTAAACACACGGGCGTGTGACTAGCCGTGTGTTCCAAGTCAGTAGCCTCCCTAATTTTCACACGGCCTGGCACACGGGCGTGTCTTGTGGCCATGTGGACAAGTCAGTATGTATGCCATGTTTTGACACGGCCTAGACACACGACGTGTCTAAAGTCGTGTGAGGCACACGGCCTGTTCACACGGGCGTGTGACCTGTACAACTTTGAAAAATTGTTTAAGTTTTGAAAAATTTGTATGAGCTCGGTTTAGTCCCGATCACTTTCTAATGCATGTTTAAGGTTTCGATGACCTATATAAGAGACCCTATGATTATATTTGACTATGATTGTGGATAATGTATATGAATTGTTCGTAAAATGTTCCGATTTGTTCGGTAATGCCTTTAACCCTAGTTCGACGATGGATACGGATTAGGGGTGTTACAATACTTGACCTTTCTCTCTATAATACTTTAATTCTCATACAATATGCTTGAAGACAAACATAGGTTAAGGAGAGGGGGTGTTGAATTAGTAAGTGTGCATGATTGTTTCTATTTCGCATGTGTTAAATCTTATGTTGGGATTGTTCATTAATTTGTTTATCATTGAGCCTCTAATTCCAAAGCGTAGCCAATTTAGATAGTTGGGTGGTTCTTGAATTAAAGTGTTCATTATCTAGTTTAATTGACATATGTTATAAATTTGAAATATTATAATTAGATTGTTTCATGAAAATTGATTGTTTCTTTTGCTTGGTAAGAATATCTTTCTTAGTTATTTTTTTTCCTTTCAAAAAAAATAAATTAATAAATTAATAAAAAATACTCCGCTGATGGCTCAAGTTATGAGTGAAAATTTTGAAAATGTGACTGAATTTAGTAACCGGGATGAGGTGCTTAGGTTGTCATCTTATCTCGCGTAAAAAGGTTTGAGTGACGAACTACAAACTTGCAAACACTCCACTAACCGAGCCGCCATAAGTAGGGAAAAATGGTTCGTGTGGAGACATTTCAAATTGAGTAATCGAGGTAAGGTGTTTAGGTTGTCATCTCACTTTGCGTAAAAAGGTTTGGCTGTCCCAAATTTTCTGTATAATTGTTTGAGAATAAATACCTTTCAAATTTTGGTTCAATTGCAATTTGGTGAAGTGATTGAATTTACATGTTTGAATTTCATGACAATTGTTGATTAAACTACATATTTGAACACTTTTTCATATGCCTAAATTATTTACATTGATCATGGTTGCAAAAGAGAGGCTTGATTTCTGATAAATTATTGGATAATTTCTAATGTAGGGATATACAAAAGCTTGAGGACAAGCATAGGCTAAGTAGGGGGATTTGATTACATGTTTATTTTGCATATTTTACGTGTTCAAATCAATTAATTCTTGAATTAATTTTTGTTAATTGGTAATTTTGTGTTTCAAGTTTGTCAGGAACGAAATTTGGAAGGACTAATTAGATTGCAAACAATAAAAGAGGGGTCGAATTGGAAATTTTGAGAAATTTAAGGGCTGATCAGATTTTTGACTTTGTAAAAGCCATATTTAGAAAAGAAAAATCTGATTTTGATTTCATCTAATTAATGGTTAGGTGGGTTAGCTAATTTTAGTATATGGTTTATGTATAAATAAGGGGTATGATGGACTTGAAAGGACACACTTGACACTTGAATTCACTTGGAATTGAATGAAATTATTATTTTCCTTCTAATTTCATGTGTTAGTAAGCATACTGCCATTCCATTTTCATTTCCTTGTTCCTTTGCAAAATTGTTTAATTGCTTTCCAAGTCCCTTCCCTTTCCAACTTTCACCCTTTCCTTAAAAACCATTTCCATACACCAACTAAGCATAATTAATTTCATGCTCACTAAAATTCTAACTTAGCTTTAGGCCGATATTCTTTCCGGTCAAGAATCATGAGAAATGGATTTGCACTAAAAATCTTTCATAATGGTATTCACCATCCTTCCAGAATATTTGGATTGTAAAAATTCATTCCTTAAAGTTAACTCAATTTCAACACAAAGCGCGTGTTAGGTTAGAGTCATTTCGGTGTACAGTTGGGAAGTCGAGTTGGTCGTTGTAACACCCCAAACCCAGCCCAGAAGCTATGGTCGGATTCGGCGTGTCACATTGAAGTGTTTTAGCGAAAACCGTGCTTTCATTGAAAACCCTTCTTAAAACAAAAGAACATCTTAAAAATAAACTCATTTCTATCACTTGTTTGAAACATAAGACTTGATGAAAACATGTCACTTAAAAATTTAGTTGCGGAAATGTAGAAAAGACATACTATAGTTTAAGAAACCATGTTCAACTTCTTATAATTACAATGAAAATAATAATAATTCAAGTAATAATAACATAATGAAAACATTATTACAATCTGATCTAAACACACTTAAAAAGAAATAAAAACTTAAATGCCTAGAAAAAAACCAAGTACGAATTATCTTGCTAGCTGGCCACCTAGAGTCCCTCCAAACATCGAACCTTCTACTGAGCATCACCTGAAAATAAAATAAAAGAGGGGGTGAGTTTTCGCAAACTCAGTGTGTACAACCCTCGATGAAAAATAGGTATTCAAAGAGAAATCATCAAACATGCAATGCAATCCCATCCAAATTATCCATCCGCTACACACCAGCTCCATCTCCCGTCACACCATGTGGGGATATAAATATCGACCCACCCAGCCCACACACCAATGGTAGCCCGATTGTGAAACTACCTTCATTTACATATTAGGCTTTAAAAGCCATCGGTGGATCCACGTTTGTCAGGCAACCATGCGATCCTCATGTACTTCCTCCGTTCCATAGTTCCCACCCCATATCCAACTTAAGCAGAACATCATATGTATGCATGTCACATCCATAAAACTTACATTCAACATCTACGGGTATTTTGGTCATTTTCGCCCTTAGGGGCATTTCAGTAATTTTCCCTTAATTACAGTTTTCACTTACCTTGGCCCATGAACAAGTCCCGCGACCTAAGATGAACGAATACTATGCATCAGGTAGGATTCTAGAGAAGAGGAGGTGGGTCATTAAGACTGCTTAAGTACCAAGCTCTCCCTAGATCCAATCCTAGACATACATATACCTGTTGCCACCCCTTAACCCTATGACTTGTTCACGGTCGCAATATATAATTAAGTCTTATGTAGTTATCATATACTAGGCCCAAAACCCCTTACATAGCCCCAAACAAATTCACATACCTGTATTTGGCCCATTAAGCCCATTCATATTCATACGGCCTATTAGGCCCAAATCACCTGTATATGGCCCATTAGGCCCAAATCACATTTATATGGCCCGTTAGGCCCAGTTACATTCATTTTCATGCTCACATACAAATTCTTATCACATAGCATCAATATTCAGTTTTTACCTATTATGGGTCCAATAGCCCATCGGGCCCATTTAGCCCATTCTGGCCTGTATGGCCAAATCACAACCCAAGTCCATGGAATCGCCCGTGGGAAGCAAGAAACCTATTGGTCTCCCCCTTACAAGTGTTCGTGCACTCGCAAGACTACCGTAGCCAAACTTTCGGCTTTTCGGCATTTCGACTTTTCAGCATTTTGGCATTTCGGCTTTTGCCGATTCATAGTGTATGTGCAGTGTATGTACACACCTGGTAGGCAAGCGTACTGTGATTTCCTTAACCCAAACCTACAATCGATATCACTTAAAGATTAATCTCACATACTTATCAAATACTTTACCAAAAGCCGGAATCTCACCTTAACCTTACCTTGCGCGATAAGTATAACAGCCCCTTCACTAACCACGATCAACTCCTAGATCTGCACCAATCGTAACTATTAAAACCAGAATAATAGGTGACTTGTATCCAACACAAGCCCCCTTACCTTACTATGGGTATTCGGCCAACCTTAGCCAATGGATGAGGAATACTTACCAAAACCGCAACACCTAAGGAGCAATTCAGCAATGAGCTAAGATCCGAGATCCGATACTAATTCCCTACCATAGTTGATTAGAAAGAGTAAGGGACAATATTCGATACTTAGTAAAGAAACCGATTGGGAGAACAACACTTACACTAGATTTGACAAAAGTAGAAGGAGTAGTGATTACACCAAGGGTATTCGGCCAAAGAGGTTCAGCCCTTTACGATTTTGTATGGAAAAAGAGGGTTATTCGGCTCCAAGGAAAAAGAAAGAAAATTCAACAACGAGGTAGAGGAAGAATAGGATTCGGCACAAGGAAGAAGAAAAAGAAAAGAAAGGCAGAGTGTTTTTGGCTTTTAGAGAAAAGAGTTTCTAGTAACAGGGTGAAGGAAATTCGGTCATTAGCTTCATACCCTAGCATTTGGCACCTATTTTTAAGCCTTATAGCTGAATTTTCCCATGCCCAGTTCCCCATTCGGCTCCATTACTTCTCCCTTCTCATCTTTTCATTTTTCTCCCTGATAACCCATTGATCCTTTCCTTAATTTTCTCTTTTGAACACTTCCCTTGGAGTCCACTTTCAAGCCACTTCCATCCTTCTAGAAGGTCAAAATTAAACTTCTAAAAACATTAAGCTAGGATTCGAAACTTGGACCTCCCTGCTAGCTATTAACGCCACCTCCCTACACTCTAAGTGGCGTCACCTAGCCACTCCTCTACTAGGCTCTTTGCTGTTATTTTCCCCTATCTTTATTTAAAAGCCCAACTACTTGCCAACCCTGATTCTTTTAATAATTAACTTATAATTTCTTCTACCCCTTAATTCAAACTCAAACCTTGACCAAGACCTACCTTTACGTAATTAGCACTTAACTGGAATTATTAAGCACAAAAAGAAAAATTCAAGATTTCGAGATTTTTGGATTTCGGGATTTCTGTGGTGTTACAGTCGTGCTGTATTCAAATTCCCACAAACAAATTGGCATAACTTGGTGGGGTCATACTAGTGGGATTTTTGTCAACGGAGATTGTGATCAGATTTAAATGACCCGCGCGATTGAGGTCGTTGATTCGAGTTAAGTTCTTCAGAACACAAGGCTACTGGGGTCTTGAATTGCAAACGCGTGTATCATGGTTAGACAATTGGTAAGGGTTGGTTTATAGGTCATACCGAAATCAACTATGAAAGGAAGAATTAGTGGTTGGGACGTTCTTAGCCGCTATAACCAGCTTATGGTTTGGAAGAGAAAACTCATTTTCAAGGATCGATTCAAAACTGGAATTAAACGAGTCTAAGGCTAAGAATTTATATTATTGCCTATGATCTTCAACTCTATTTACTTATTTTATTTTTGATTAATATAATTTATAAATTATGAATCCTTCATTTTGACTGTCCGCTAATTTACCCTTGAATGCACAAAATTTACTCCCGAACCTGAGGATAAACTCAAATGCATATAACTCAATTAAGTTTTCAATGAGTAACCTGCTGTGATTAAAACAAATGAGTTGATCTATCAATCAAATAATAACATCTTAGAATAATTCTCTCTTCTTGTTGTCAAGATAACCCAAATATATAGTTTGTCATAATTCTGTTAGAATACCAACCAAAGATCACCACAAACTGCATTAATTCAAACAAAACATAACATCCCGTTATTGGATTGTTGACATAATCCAAGATTATCTGATAAATGAGAGCTATCATGCGAGATTGAGCTCAATCTTCCTCATCAATACTTTTGAAATCACCTAACCCTTTTAAGAAAGTTAGAAATGAGATATATAATGAAACTATTTCAATTAATAACATTAAAACTTTGAACCATACCGAAGTCGTAACCATCGGATGAATTAAATATAATGAAATCGGTATTATACCGTATAGATAGAACAATATCTAAAATATCACTAGTGCAATCCGAGACAAAAGAGAAAAACCAAATGTAGTCTCAATAATAACCAGTGCAGTAATACAACCTCTATAATCTGATATCTATATCACCATGCTCCCATGATCGAACTAGGAACTATAACCGTAATAGATGTAATCACCTCCGGCCAATGGATATCCTTTACAGATGAATCATATTTGATAGAATAAACCATAAGAATATAAGAAAACCGAGATAATGGAGTCCAAGATGTAAAGCTTTACTGAATTTTCAAGAATACAACCTATATTGAATGATAAAGAGATTGATGATACCCCAGAGGCAGTCCAGAAGAATAATATCACTCATACACACTATAATCAGTTGTGATAGCGACAACATAATTTGCTTATATATAAAGTAAAGCAACAACCAATAGAAGTAGAAAAATAACATCATACGATCTTATTGTCGAGTCTTCTATCGAACATAATTGAATAGAATGCCAAAGAAAAATAGAGCAATATCAATCATTAACCAACCCAACTAACAATACCTCCGTCTAACGTTATGGTTAGCCAGCATTCTCATATGATAAAAATCACATCTGAAGATAAAAAATTGTATATGTCTCTGAGGATAAAAGTACATATAGAATACCCAGAGAAGATCGTTGTAAGATACTTGACCATAACAGCTGCATTAAGATATATTTGCAGTTCAAACACTATCCCACTAACTACTACAATCATTGATTATATCACATTATTCCGTTTCACTTAAGAAATCAGTTCAGCAGAAATTTCAGTTAATCCATTCTTTAGATATCATACCTAAATAAATCGATTACCCTTGAATAACTTCTTCTTTAACAAAAACCTTGAGTATCCCGAATGATCTTCAGAAAAATTTGATATCTCTTCTAGAACCGTCTTTACTTGATAACCAATTCTTGACTTTGACCACATTATTACTAATTCAATCGTTGAATTCTTTAGCGTTACTTTTTGCCGACTTAATCAACATAAACCTTGTAAATTTCATTGTAAAATACTGTGCAAGTGAAGGGTGGAGATCGTAAAGCCTCTAAATTTGGCTCTTATATATATACACATTACATTTATCATTAATATAACATTATAAACATTTATTCATACCTTTATGAGTTCCGACTCATCATAAGCAACTTTTTAATCAAATACTTGAGTATTGCTTTTAGCATTATCAAAATTAGCTCAGTTGGAAAACATCTATGCCTATAAGTAAAACAAATCTCATCAGAGTCAGGAAATATCACACTATCACAGGTTATATAATGGCATGTATTTCTAGACTTCATACATGCTACGTTCAGTATGAGAATTAACTAAACTGTAGCTCTGACATCACTAAATGTAACACCTCTAACCCGTATCCACCGCTAAAACAGGGTTACAGAACATTACCAAACAAATGGAATAGTAAACCATTCAATTCATACATCAATGCAATACATATTCTAGTTTCATTCAACTACATTCATAACGTCCCTTAATCGAGACCTCGAGGCCCTAAAAATACAATAGAAATAGTTCAGGACTAAATCGGAAACGTTTAGAAAGTTTAGGAAAAAGTTAGATTATATTGCAAGGGTCACATGGCCATGTAACCAGGCTGTGTAGCTCACACGGCTGAGACAAACGTTCGTGTCTCAGGTAGTGTAACATTCGAAATAGGGACACACGGCTATGTCTCAACCCATGTTTATGCCTGTGTAAATCACTGACTTGTGACACACGACCAAGCCACACGCCTATGAGCCAGGCCGTGTAACTCTCAAAATGGCCTCACACGCTCGTGTGCTAGGCCATGTACTAAGCCATACAACTTTCGAAAAGTAACCACTAACAACCTACAAGGGACACACGGCCGTGTCACCTAACCGTGTGTCACACATGGCTGAGACACACTCCTGTGTCTTAGGCCTTATGGACAAGAAATTGGCCAAAATTGTAATAGCTCGTTTTCATTGAAATCGGAACAGTGGTTTTGAGACCACAAATTTGACATTAAAAAAATTATTTTTATATTATTTTAATGGTTACAGCATGTTAGTAGTGTCGTATAAGAATTTCATGAAGAAATTTTATAGTTTGCATGCTTAATTTGATAAAAATGACCAAATCGCGTAAAGTGTAAAATTTGTTTGGAAATTAGACCATTGATTATTTAAGTGGACAAATATGGGAATTAAATTATTGATTTGAATGTTAATTAAAAATGTTAAAAGTGTAAATTAATAAAACAATTTATAATAAACTAAGGCTCCGTTTGTTTCACTGAAAATGACTTCCGGAAAATGATTTCTGGAAAATGATTTACTTTTTTGAAAAAGGTAATATTTTCTAGTGTTTGGATGAATCTGTGTAAAATATTTTCTGTTGGTTGGTTGATTTCTTTAAAATATTTCATAAAAGTTGTTTTTAATGAAACAAACATACATTTGAGATTTTCTTATTTTTTTATTTTTTTAATTGAATTTATTTGTATCTATAATTTCATATTTTATATTGTTTTTGCATATATTAAAAATATTATGTTAAATTCAGGTTCATTACAATGTCAATTTTTAATTACATGACTACCAAATGAATATTTTTTATTTAAAAATGTGACATCAACAAAATAGACAAAAAAATTTAACGATGTTAACAATTGGACTTGATTTTCAAATTTGAAAAGTAAAGGGACTAAATTCTTGAAAATAAAAGTACAAAAACTAAATTACAAATCTATGAAGTGTACATAGACTTATGACATATTTTAACTTTAATTCTACAGAACATTTATTATTAATAAATGTATATTTGTAATGAATATTTATTATTAAAATATTAATATTGAATATTTTCAATAATATGTGAATAATATTATTTAAATTATTATTTTTAAAATTTATTATTAAAATAAAATTGAAATATTAAATAATTTATTAAATAATAAATTATTTTTATTATATTAATAATTTATTATATGACTAAAAATAAATAATTAAATATGTATGTTTAGTAATATTAAAAAATATAATATTTTAATAATTTTAAATATTTTAAATATAAAAAAATTTATAATCAATATAATAATATTAAGCTTGATTTAAGTTAATTTTTATATAAAAATAAAATTATCTATAGATAAGCTCTTTTCCGAAAAATGACTTACGCTCTTCAAAAGGGTAAGTTATTTTACAGGAAAAAAGGCTTATTTTACGTTGACTTGTAAGTCTTTTTCCGTTGACCAAGTTATTTTCAGTGAAACAAACACAGGAAAATGCAGAAAATATTTCCCGTAAAACCTTTTACATGTAAACAAACGGACCCTAAAGTAAAGAAAGATATCATCTTTCTTCATCTTCTTTACCAACAGAAACTAGGGCTTAAGGAAGCCATAACCAAGCTTCAACATTCAGCTAGCAATAAATCTCTTGCATGTGAGTATTTTTCATTTCGTTTTTAATGATTTCTATATTTTTGAAGTCGTTATAGCTTAATTTAGCTAGCTCAGAGACTAATTTGCAAAACTTTTAAAAGTATAGGGTTTTACCATGAATATATATTGGCTGTTTTTGATGTTTGATGGATGAAAATGAATATTTGATGATAGTTGAGCAACTTTTGTAAAGGAATTTATGATGAATTTTTCATTTAAGTATTTAATTGAAAAATAGAAAAATGTTCTCGGTAAAAATGTGAAATAAATAAAATATGGGGATTGCTAGGGACTAGGGACTAAATTAATATTCGGCTAGCATGGGTGTGGACTAAATTTCATGAATTTTCATTTTTATGAGCTAGGGACTAAATTGAAATGAATTCAAAATTTTAGGGGCAAAAGCATAATTTTATCAAATTATGATTTTTGGATTTAAATGAATAGAGTGAAAATTGAATGAGCTAAATTTGATTATATAGATCAAGAAAAGCAACGTACGGATTTAGATTAAGGAAAAGAAAAAGTATTGGATTAATTTATCTTATTTCTCCGTTCGTGTTTGAGGTAAGTTCGTTAAATTTAAATAGCATTGAATTATGTTTAAATTAAAATGCTTTTGTGTTATATATTTTGATATTATGACTCTACGAAAATTTAGTTCTGCTAATTTTCCCTGAAACTAAGCTCACATATCTTATTACCATAAAATTTTTAGAATTTTTGGTTCAGCCAATTAGTACAGTTTATTCCTTAAAGTTACCTTTTTTTACTGTCTAACAGTTCTGACCCCCTCTTCACTAAAAATTAATTATCTCATAATACGAGACTCAGATGATGTTCTCATCTATTTCTCTTGAAAATAGACTCATTAAGAATTATAATCATATAAATTATAACTCATAACTATTTTTTTTACAATTTTTAATGATTTTCTCAAATCAGAACAGGGGATTTCGAAGTCATTCTGGCTCTGTCTCACAACAATTAAAATATTTCATAATATGAAACTCTTTTGCTTACACTATTCCTTCTATGTGAAACTAGAATCATTAGTTTTAATTTCATATTTTATTCAGCCTCTAAATAAATTTCCACAATTTTTGGTGGATTTTTAAAGTCGGACTATGGCTGTTGTCCAAAACTGTTTTAATGTAAATTAACGATACTTCGTTTATCACACCATATTAATTCATTTTCACCACATTGGTAAGATTACATATTCATACATCACAAGTATAAACCTATAATCACAAGGTCATCACAAAATCATTCTCATAAGCATGAATTAACTATTTACATCTTCACTAAATGTGCATCATAAACTGAAATCATTTCTCATGAGCTTGACATACATACCTGTGTTACTCAACATGCTCATATTCATTCCTTACGAATCATATAACATGATTTGAATTCACATCTCATCAATTTCATGTAAGTACCTGTACCACTCACAATATGGTCATAACCTTTCTCATTTAGCTTAAACCGTAACTCTCACCGTTGAACCATTTGGAAAGCTATCGGATATTCACTAAGCCTCAAACATAGAGTATAATGCTGATTCCATGTACCAGACATGGTCTTACACTAGCTCATCCATTTGGCTCATCCATCAAGTCGATGCCATGTCCCAGACATGGTCTTACACTAACTATCAAAATCGAGGCAGATGCCATGTCCCAGACATGGTCTTCCACTAGCTCTCACATATTCGTGCCGATGCCATGTCTCAGACATGGTCTTACACTGACACATCTCGTAGCCGATGCATATCCCAGACATGTCTTACACTAGCTCTCGTCTCAATGCCGGTGCAATTTCCTAGACATGGTCTTACATTGGCTCTCATAATATGGTCGATACATATCCCAGACATGTCTTACACTGGCACACAAATAACCTGAATGTCATGGCATGAATATCCGAATTGTTTCTTAAAGTTCAAACGGGAATTCTACTATCTCAATATTCATCATACATAATCATTTCCACAACCAAACAATTCATGTTATATCAATATAAACACATATAATAACAATGTAGTTGTATTATTTACATACAACTTACTCGTTTCAATGGAATATCCTATTCCATCAAATCTCCAAGCATTCAATCAACACATAAATGTTATTTACATTTGACATCACTTTCTCATATACAATATCATCAACATAAACATTAACACAATCATGGAAAGATAGATTTTCAAGTATAATAACAATGACATAAATATCATGCTCATTTAATCACACGGACTTACCTTAAATGCAATTTCGACTAATTATTCTCCTTTTGTCTTTAACCACGCACTTTCTCGATTTAAACCCAAATCTCGATTTACTTGATTTGTAAGGGATATAAGTTGCTAAAATTTTTGAGCTTTCAAAACCCCCTCTTTGCTGGTATTTTCAGTGGGGAAGAAGGAAGATGAAAATATGACAACAATTTTTTTTCTTTTTGTTTTATTTTATTACTAAATAAGTCACCTAATGCACACCAACTTTGACTTTTCAACTTTTTTTTGTCTCCTTGATCAGCCACTAACATATTTATCATCTATTTACTCAATAAAGACCCTAATTTAATGTTCTATAGCTATTTGACACCTTTACGTAGCAAAACAAAACTTTTGCCCTTTACGCGATTTAGTCCTTTTTCGCAATTAAGCATAAAATCGCTAAAATTATTTCACCAAAATTTTCATGCACTCATATGATCATGCTATAACAGATAAAATATCATTAAAAATAATTTCTCTGGCCCAAAAATAGTGGTCCCGAAACCACTGTTCCGACTAGACCCAAAATCGGGCTATTATAGGAAGATTTGGCAAATGCTTCAATAAGTGATGTTATGAAAGTATGGAAAGGTATGAGTTGATGATGTTTGAAATATGCTTAGCCATATGCTTGAAAGTATGAATGTTTATAAGTAATGTATATAAAAGCTATGATGTTATGAGATGGTTTGCTAAGCTATGAGATTATCTAACTTGAAAGGTTGTTGTTGCTTAGGCTAATGCCAGTTCATATTGGATTATCTTAAATTGTTTTTGTGCTTATAAATTGAAATGGTAAGCTTTGTTTATGAATTACGAAATTACTAAGCATTTCATGCTTACTTCATGTTAATTTCTTGTGTTTCTAGATAATCGGAAGCTCGTGCGGGTTGGAAGTTGTCAAGAATTCCATCACACTATCCATCGGTTATATAGATATATTTTGAAGATTCTGAGTCATGGTTATAATGGCATGTATAGGTTTTTGTTTAATGAATTCAGCCATTATTGGTGTGGTTGATAATTTAATGTTGTGTTGGTTAAGATGATAATAAGGAAATGTTGATGGAAATGGCATGGTAGCAATTAATGGTTGGTGTCGAATGAATGTAGCATGATGTTGATAATGGCTAGTTTTGGTAGTTTGGAAGTGAACATCTTTTGGTCAAATTGGTGTGGTACATGTTAGTTGTGAAAATGGTCATTTGGTATTTGCTTGTGCATGAAATTTTGGGTATATAAACATACAGATTAATATGGCTTGAAATTGTTCAATTAGTAGTTTAATTAGTGAATGAATTGGTTAGGTGTTTAAATAAGTTTGATTGGTGAAATTGAGGTGTCATTTTGGCATATTGGTTGAATATATAGTTTCTATGTTGTGTAAGCTTGAATATGCATATGTAAGATGTGTCTTAAGTGCTTGATTATAGGTTCAAATGGCTTGTGTATGAGGTGTGAGTTTGGGAGAAAAATAGCTTGGAAATGGCCTATTTTTCGTCCACATGGGCAAAGACACGGGCGTGTGTCTCAACTGTGTGTGACACACGGCCATGTGTCCCCTGTAGCTTTCAAAAGGCTACAAGTCAGGCTATTACACAGCCTAGGACACGGCCTGGCATACAGGCGTGTGAGGTTATTTCAAAGGGTAGACAGCCTAGCACACAGGCGTGTGGCCCAAGTCAGTGAGTTACATGTGTACAGACACGGGATGGGACACAGCCGTGTGTCCCTATTTCGAATGCCAACACGGTCTAAGACACGGGTGTGTCTTTTAGCCGTGTGACCCCTGCAGTTTGAAAAATTTTAACTTTTTTCGAAAAAATTTCATATGTTTTTTAATTTGTCCCTATTCGTTTCTAATGTCTTTTTAGGGCCTCGAGGGCTCGTAAAAGGGACCATATGTATGATTTAAGTTGATATTGCTATGATTTATGTGATGAATTGTTAATGTTAACTAAATGTTCATTAAATGATGTTATGTTCCAGTAACACTCTGTAGCCCTAATCTGGCGACGGATACGGGCTAGGGGTATTACAAAAATAAAGTCATATCTTTCACCCACCTCAAACATGCACCTAAATATCATTTGCACATATGACCAAAACATCAAAACATGTTCAACCATGCATAAAATGACCAATTTCAAATGACCAAATTCCATTCAACCAATATGCCATATAGGCACCCCAAATGCAAACATACAATTTACCTAAACATATACAAGTACTTAACATATTTCATTCATTAACACCTAATTCATTTACCATCTCAAACCCATCATAAATTGACCTATATCACTTCAACATAAACTCACCATATTTGACCACATTTATACCATTTCAAGTAGCTAATATCTACCTCAAAGTAGAACTCAACTTGGCCTCATTATAAACATACCAAATATGGTCATTCCAAACATGTATCAATTTAACCATATCAACATCAACCAACAAGGCATCAATATACCATAAGAATATCAACCATAATAACAATCATACATATCACAACAATTATATAATTCAAGACAAATCCACCTCTACATGCCATTATAAACTTGACTAAAACATCAAAATCTACCGATATTATCGCTAGATAGTGTGATAGATCTCTGATGAGCTTCCAAATCGATCAAGCTTCCGATAATCTGTAAAGTAAGGGAAAAATAACTACGTAAGCAATGAATTTTTAGTAAGCTCGTATAGACTTTAAACATAACATTTCATTTCAACAATGAACTTTATAGATTAAATATGAACCTATACCAATGCCTTAAGATTTATCAACTACATAATCATCAACTCATAAATGAGTAAGTCTATCAACATCATATACATTTTTCATTCATAACTTAATAGGATTTTATAAAACATTATACACCATTATTAACCTTTTCATAAAACTATGAATTATTTCGTTTACTTACTTTTCATTCCATTTACTAAGCATAAACTTAAATAACAACATCAATTCACTAATTAGTATATTTATTCACATCCTAGGTAAGTTCATCCATAGCATACGTAATTTCTCATATATAAGTACATCATTCAATTTATCAATCCCTTTTTCATCATATCACATTTCAATAATGAACTTACCGTTTCATTACCATTTCTTACCCGTTTCACTTGAATAATACCAGACATAAAAATAAACATCAATCATAATCTCAAGCTTGACAATAGCCTAATCACCATCATCAATACACAAGTTAGTAAATTTATGTAAACAACTCATTGAGGGTCAATCACATGATAAACCATTTTGTAAGAAAATACACCTTTTGAATCATACCACCTTTTCATGAACATAAGCATATACCAATTTTTTTCATTTACCATTTCAATGTATATCATTAATATTAAACATGATATAATGTAACCATAAGCTTAGCATAAACCTAAACATCATCCACAATCTCAACTGTTGAATCCATTTATGTTTATATCAATATTCAATAAATAACAAATATTTAAAATTCAATAAACAGATTACCTTACCGAGATTTTCCATTCGAAGAACGGCTTATAGATAAGAGTAAATCGTTAGATCAATTGAACAAACCAGACAGAAGCTCATAAGAGTTGATCCAACCGAGACACATCAAATAGAAGCTAATAAGAGTTGATCCAACCAAAACTTGCCAAATAGAAGTTCATAAGAGTTGGTCCAACCGAAACACACCAAACAGAAGCTCATAAGAGCTGATCCAACCGAAACACACCAGGCAGAGAGTATAACACAAGAGTTCCAACAAATGCTAAACCTTGGTTTACTCAGGTAATATATAGATATCTCCCTCCAATACCATCTCCACTCCAAACCCCCGTAACACACCAACTTACGATTGTACTCTATCCCGCATTCAATCTAAACCGAACATCAAATTAAATATTATATCTCAGATAATGATTCATTTTGAACAATAGAATATATATATTATAACATATAATATCAATCATGAATTTATATAAATGTTAAATTTTAACTATACGAACTTACCTGGCTAAATCGCAAAAATGTCAAAATATAGGAGCTATTTGGTAATTTTCTATTCTCCTTGATTTTCCACTCGATATTGATCTAAATTAATAATTTCATTCAATTTATTAATTTAGACAGTAAAAGAAATTATTTTATGCAATTTAGTAATTTTTGACATTTTTACAAAATTTCCCTCAACTTTTCATTTTTATTTAATTTAGTCCATAAGCCTAAAACATGCAAATTGATCATTTTTATTGCACATTCATAATAGTTGATTATTGATGGAATCCAATAAAGTCCATTTATGCAACAATTTCATAACAAATCCTTTTATTTTTACTATTTTAACAATTTAGTCCCTAATTGACAAATTCATCAAAATCACTTAACAAAACACTTTTAAATATCAACCAACACTTCAAATTCCTTATTTAAAATCTAAAATCACATAGATGCATCAATGGAAACATTCAATATCTTTAACAGTTTCAAAATCAAAGGTACAAACTAGCTAGACCTAGTTGCAACAATCTCAAAAACATAAAAATTATTAAAAAACGAGGCTAAATCGAACTTACCTGCATAAATTTAACCATGGCTGAATCTAGCTTCATTTCCATGGACATTCGGTGATGAAGAAAACCCCTTGAAGAAGAAAACCATTATGTTTTCTTATATTTTAACCTTTTATTCTTTTATTTTAATTTTATTACTTATTTTAATTATTTTTAACATTTAAACATGAATAAAACAAAATTTTAAAGGCCTTTTTTTGTCCCAATAATTAAAAATGGTATATTTACCAGTTTAATTCTTCCACTTGTAATAATTAATTCATTTAATCATCCAAATCTAATAGTGATCAAATTTTACATCCTTTACTATTTAGTCCTTTTTAATTAATTAACTATCGAAACGTTAAAATTTCTTAACGAAACTTTTATACCACCCTAATGACACTTTGTAAATATTTATAAAAATATTTATAGCTTGGTTTATAGAAATAAGGTCCCGATACCTCATTTTCTAAAACCACTTGACCTTAGTGTCTTACCACTTGAACTTAATAAATCGTTTATAAGACATAAATTACCAAATTAAAAAACCTTTTTAAAATCATATTTGACTCGAAATATTAAATAATAATATTTACGAACTTACTCATTAGATTTTTGGCCCCGAAACCACTATTTTCGACACCACTGAAAAACGGGTTGTTACACATATATTGGAATGGCTTGTAATATAGATTTAATAAATGCCTCTTTTCCTCCTAAAGATAAACTCCAACTGCTAATCTTTTTTAAAAATCTTTCTTTAAGTTTCACGAAGGCATGTTTTTTCCTTCTTCCCACCATTGTTGGCAATCCTAAATACTTCTCTAAGTTATTAGAAATCCTTACCCCCAACACACTTCCTACTTGATTTCTTATATCGCTGTTCACATTACCACTGAAGTAAATAAGTGATTTCTCAAAGTTCACCATCTGCCTCGATACTTCTTCATATTCTTTCATCACTTCTTTCATTGATACTGCCCCACCATTTGTGGCATCTCCAAATAATATACTATCATTTGCAAAAAAATAAATGTGTTATTGTTAATCCACTCCTTCCTACTTTTACTCCTCTAATTTTGTCCTCCCTTTTAGCCATATTCAACAGTGTAGAGAAACCTTCAACACAAATTAAAAATAAATATGGGCTTTGTGGGTCTCCTTGCCTCAATCCTCTAGTGGGTCAAAAGTTTTCTCCTTGCAGTCTATTAAGCATCATCGAATAAGACACACTCTTGAATGTTTCATTACTAAAGATGTCTACACTTCACAAAACCCTAATCTATGCATAATTCTCTCTAGAAAAATTCATTCAACTCTATCATATGCCTTGCTCATGTCTAATTTCAAAGTAAATAAACCAACAACACCCCATTTTTCTTTTTGAATGAGTGTAAGATTTCATATGCCACAAGAATTTTATCAATAATTTGCCTTCCTGGTATGAACACACCTTGTGTCTCCTCAATGCAAAGATCCAGGAACTTACGAAATTTGTTGACCACAACTTTCAAGATAATTTTATAAACAATGTTGCAGAGACTTATGGGTCTAAATCGCCCCATGTTTTTTGGTGTAGTTATTTTAGTGATTAATAGGATGTTTGTTCTATTAACCTCTTCTACATCCTTTCAGCCATTTAATACTTCCAAGCAGTATCTAACTACATCTTCCCCCACTATATGCCAATATTTTTGGAAGAAAAACGCCAGAAAACCATTCTTACCTGAAGCTTTAAGAGGAGCCATCGATTTCATTGCTTCTATTACTTCTTCAGCTTTGAATTTGACCATCAATTCCTCATTGATACTATCTGAAATACATGGTTGAACTCTATTAATTAACCGATCACTGTCTTTTACCTTTTTTGATGAAAACAAATTTATGAAATATTTTTATTACCAATTTGACCAATTCCTTATCTCCTTGTATCCATACGCCATTTTTGTCCACTAATACTTTCACCGTATTTTTTTTATTCCCGATAAAAGTGCAATTATGTAAAAAAAACTATGTTGCGATCTCCCATTCTGAGCCAATTTATTCTTGCTCTTTGTTCCCAGAATAATTCCTCTTTGTCAACTTTCATATTTAAAGCAAACTTTACTTCAGTTATTTCTGCCAATGTTTCCTCCTCTAGATCTTTCTCGTTTAACTAATTTAGTCTAGTGTTCAATGCATTCCTTTTGCTATTCTTGTTACCCTTGTTTATCCTTACCCAATATTTTAACGACTTTCTGAGCTCTTCGAGTTTTCTTAGGAGTTCGTTTTCGTCACCCTCCATCCCTTTTTAACCTGCTCCTCAAAATCTTTCTCCATACCCCAATCCACATTAAATCAAAATGGCAACTCTCCTCATATTATCCTATCCCTCATTCCTTTACTCGAATCAACTAATATCGGGCAGTGATTCGAAAGGCTATGTTGAAGATAATTTGTAACATCTCGATTTTGGGCCTAGTCAGAATAGTGGTTTTGAGACCACAAATCCAAAGTAGAAATATTTGTTTAATGATTGTTTTGAGGTCTATGATATGATTGCATGCTTGTGTGAAAATTTCATAAAGAAATTTTATTGATAAAGTGTCCAATTTGACATTTAGGACTAAATTGAAAAAGTTGCAAAATGTGAGTTCTAGAAGTTTTAAGCATGATATTGCCATGGATTATTAATTAGAGGTCAGTAAATAGAAATTTTCCCAATTTCTATTTTTATGGACAAAAATGGGCATGAATAGGAAAATTTTGAAAGAAATGCCTTAAGGGCATTTTTGCATTTGGTTAATAAAAGAATAAAAAGGGAAAATAAGTCAAAAATTGTGTCCATCTTCCTTCCTCATTGCCAAAAATTCTAAGGAGCCATAGCTAAGGTTTTTTTTATCCTTTCAAGCTCAATAGTAAGTACATCCTAGCCTCGTTTTTAATGTTCTTTGTATTTTTGAAGTTGTCATCAACCGATCTAGCTATTTCTACCATTATTTTGAGCTAGGGTTCATGTTCAAAATCTTACCCATGTGTGAGATGCATGTATTTTTATGTTTAATGGAGGAATATGAAATTTTGATGTGTGATAAACATCTTTTACTAAGTGGTTTTTCATGAAAACACCTAAAAATGACCTTTTTTGTAAAAGTTGTAAAATAGGTGGTAAAAATCTGATCTGAAAGAAAGTGTGGGCTGTTATAAGTATATATAGGCTCGGCTAAGCTTAGGTAACAAAGAAAATGAGTACATTTCATTTTACGAGCTTAGGGACTAAGTTGTAAATATGTGAAAAGTTAGGAGTAAAAAGGTAATTTTATTAAAGTGTGAGTTACGGACTGAATTGAATAATGTGTATATTAAATAAGTGACATTTGCTATTATAGATCAAGAAAAACGGAGTCCAGACCTAAACCGAAGAAAGAACAAAGTTATGGACTAAATCGAATAATTAGCCATATTTTAGTACCGAGGTAAATTCGTGTGTAAATAATTCAATATTATGTTATTATGTATCTATTGCTTTGATATTGCATGAAATGTATATTGTCTCTATGAATTTGGTTATTGATGACTTGATGACGATCCGACAAAGGTTTGGTGCTTCGAAACCCAGGTTGAACCTTAGGAATAGTTAGGATACAAATGTCATGACATTAGGGTTATGTGTGATCCCATGTAAGACCATGTCTAGGACATGGCATTGGCATCGATATGTGATCCCATGTAAGACCATATCTGGGATATAGCATTGGCATCTTACTATGTGTAAGAGATTTTCCCCGGGTATCCTTTAGTATTCCAAGAGGTTCAATGGGTAATTCAAAGATTATGTGAAAGAAATGAAAAGGTATGATCATGTTGGAAGGGTACAGGTATGTACACAAAGCTCATAAATATTGAGATTATGAATCAATGAGACCTCGGTAAGAAGTGAATGAATAAATCATGATTATGAGTTTATTTGTACACTATGTAAATGACATGATTTAATATGTATCTATGACACATTATGACATTGTGACAAACTACATTATGTTAAATGTATAATAATGCATGATTAATGTTGTTAATTATTTACATGCAAACTTACTAAGCTTTATGCTTACTCCCCTTTCTTTTCCATTGTCTTATAGTATCGCCAAGCTAGCTCGAGAATTGAAGGATGTCGGAGCTCGATTCATACTATCAAACTAATCTTTTGGGTATAGTGAATTCAAGTATTTTGAGTATGGCATGTATAGGGGAGTTGGTCTTTTTTTTATATGTCGTATTAATTTGGCCAAGTGTGTTGGTTTATAATGATTTGATGATTCATTTTGTATATGGCCATGAGATATGGTTCATATTGATTACTAGGTTGTAAACCTAATTATTTTTGCATGCATGTGTCAAAGTATTGATGATGTTGGATGGTGTTATATGGCATACAAGTATGATGAATTAATGATGACAAATTGGTATGGCTATGATCATGGTTTAAATGTATGAATTGAGAGTAGATTAATAATGTTGATTGGTGTGGAATGCCTTAAGTAAGCTTGTTAATTTGAGTATGTGAAATGGTGACATTACATGGGCATGAATTAGTCTTGATTAGGAATGATTGATTGCCAAAATGTGACATGTTGTGTGCCATGAAATATATCTAAGTATGTGACTGTCTAAGGGTGGCAAATGGCTTGGAAAATAGCTTTATAGTTTTCCGTACGGGTAGACACACGGGCATGTGTCTAGGCCGTGTGTGACACATGGTCCGCCCCATGGGCATGTGATCCGGCCGTGTGTCCCATGTACCCTAATTAGGTAAAACAGAATGCCCAGTAGTAAACACACGGGTAGAGACACAGCTGTGTGTCTCAGCAATGTGAAGGACACGGCCTCAGGACATGGGCGTATGCCCTAGCCGTGTAAAGTCTGCACCGGAATTTTGGAATTTAATTAGCCACACTGCCTAAGCACACGGGCAAGTGACTTGGCCGTGTGATCCTATTTAGTTCATGACATCATAAACAGAGAGTTACACAGGCTGAGGACACGGGCGTGTCCCAAGCCACACGGGCATGTGTGATCACACGGCTTACCCACACGGGCGTGTGACCCTCCAAAATAAGAAAATTTTCTAAGTGTCGCAAGAGTTCCACAAGTTCTCGGTTTAGTCCTGAACCACACCCAATGTACGTTTTGGGCTTCGTGGGCCTGTATAATGGACAATATGCTTGTGTATGAATGGTTTTAAATTGGGCAAAATTTTATGGCCCGATTTTTTATGAATGTTTATGTTTGAGTCCGGTAATGCCTCGGACCCTGTCCCGATGATGGATACGGGTAAGGGGTGTTACATAATTCACTATGTATTCTGGAAAAGTTTCCCACCATGCTGAATTTGCAACTCCCCTGTCTAGTCTTTCTCTTATATTATTGTTGGATAACTTGCCCCTTTCCCATGTGAACCATTGTCCTGAAAAGCCTAGATCATGCAACTCACATTTCTCCAATACTTTTCTAGAGACACTAATTTGCCTTTCTTCTTTCAATCGTTCCTTCTTTTTTTTTCCAAACAAAAACATTACTTCATTGAAATCTCTTAATATCACCATGGTAAACAACTATTTCTCCTTAGTTGCCTTCAAATTTTCCATGAGTCCTTCTTTGACTCTCCACCAAGAACCATAGAAACCAGTAAGTCTTTATAATACCTCTACATCCCCTTGATTTACTTCAGCGCCTATATGTGAGTGGGAGAAAGTTCTTAACTCGATAGAGATCCCGTCCTTCCATCCTAAAGAGAAACCTTCTGTCGATCCTTCTGCACCTACATCAATTATGTTTCCAAAACCACACGTCTTTCTTATTCTTTCCATTCTCCTTGCGCTAACCTTTGTTTCTATGAGAAACAAAAGCTAGGGTTTGATTTGATTCAGTCTATGCTTGAGACGTCTAACAACCCGTGGCTGCCCCAGACCACGAACATTCCAACTTAATGTTTTCATTGCGGTCGGTCGACTTTTTTATTAGCGGCCACAGATAAATCATAGTTTGTCTCCATTTTAACGAGCTATTGTTGTATTAGGTTGGAGTTCTCATCTAGTATACTTTCTGCCTCTTTTTTCCATCTATTAATCCAATTGGCCTATCTTCCAAATCTGAATTCATGATCTCTAATGGTACCGAGGTACCTTCTGTTCCATATCTCCAACCTGTAATTATCTACCCCTCATTTCTGTATCTTGTGCTTTCATCGCCCTTCAACCCCCTCCCTTTACATGGCCTTGGTCATAAAAGACATATCTATGCTTCCTCCCTCTCCTATCTTCATCCCAGTCCATTCTGAATTTTCCTACGTCCATAGGTTCTTCACGTAGCCACTTACTAGCAGCTAGTGTCACCCTTCTTGGTAAGGCTCTTAAAAAATTGTCCCACCCAAACACTACTTCTTGTAAACCTAGAGTTAAACGAACTAGACAAAAACTTTCCCTATACCCAGTCTTTCATAGAGAAAACAAAATAGAGATAGTTTCTCATATTGAAAGTTCACATATATAGATATATCCTTCCCATATATAATACACTTCTTCCTCTTTAGTGGTAATCAGACATCCAGATGAACTTTAATTTGCATGAATTTTCTAACTCCCTTTGCTATTAATGCAACATAATATTCTATGAATTGCCCAATAAAATTCGCAAACTGCCTCGCCAATCCTTCTGACATGAGACTCAATGGCAGATTATGGATTTGTACCCAAAACGTGGTATGATTCAAAGGAACTTGTATAGGATCCTCCCCTTTTGTTAGACGATGAAAAATAACAATGTCTGCTAAAGAACCATGGCGTGTCGTCCGACAACCTTTTCAGATCTACATTATTGTAAAATTGAAATAGAATTCTTTTTTCTTCAATCTTCGTGATAGATACCCGTTCTAATGGATGCCATAATTCTGCTAATAAGTTTCTCATTGATGGAATGTGAACTAAACTATCCGTTAATACCCTTTCTACCAAACAAAAATTAAATTCTTCTTCCACTACGTCCTAATCTTTTATCTTCTGTATTGATTCTTCTTCTTCTTCGGGGATATTAAGATTTGCCAACTCCTCTCCCATTGGTCTAGCTATGATCAAACTATTTTTCCTTTTGAAAAAACCCTAAGTTTTGAAAAGATATGCCTTCTAAACATGCAACTTTCGACAAACAAAGAAAACCCTAAACTTGCTAACAAGAAGACTCATCATAATTTTAAAATTTATTAATTCTATGTTATGCTCTACAAATTTGAGTTTTCTAAATAATATAATATTATTAATTTCATATTTTTTATATCCATTTTATAATTTATGTTTAACTTTCATAATTATCTCTCTCAATAATATCGTATTTAAGTTTGTAACCTCTTCCCAATGTGACATGAGGCATTATAATACAAACACTTTGTGTTAGATATATAATACAAACATTATACTACAACATTATCAACTAGAGATATGCAATTATGTAGCACATTCTTATCATTATCTTAACATACGAACGGAAAAGCTGGCAGGGATAAACTATAGGGCGATCGATCACCAGTGTTTGGTGTGTCTGTAATGTGTAGCTTGCTTTGCAGCAACTTGTTCTTCTGACAGAGGCAAATAATAGATCTTAGGAGTTGCTTTGGTTTTTCGAAATAGGTCATCAAGGGTTAGCATAGGAGAATCCGGTTCCTCTGGAGGAGGTGGTGAAAGAGGCTGCTGTTCAGAAACCTGTTGTTGATGAGCAGTAAAACCACAGTTGTCGGTGACAGTTGTAGTTGGTGGTGGACTTTCCACCCGATTTTCAACTTCATGAGGATCAACAAATTCAGCCACCAACAGACGACCCCCATTAGGTGGCCATTGCAGGTTATAAATGGCATTTCGTGTCTCTATTGCTTCTTCCACAGATAAATACTGCATGAAAAAAAAGGTGCGTAATTTTACAAATGCCAAGACAAAGCAGAAAGTGATGGGAGTTGGGGAAACAGAACATTGTAGTCTTACTGTAACATAACAATGGGTCTTAATGTGGTCCATCCAGAAGCTTGTAATTATCCCAGTTTTGCCTAAAAGTTGTTGCACCGCTTTCAAGGTAAAAGGCCGAAGAAAATTATCAACTCTAAGTGAAGTGCTCGGAGGTTTTTGTGAAGGTGGAACTAGGAAATCACAAAGATTAAACAAACAAAAAAAACATTTTAGATGTTAACAAAACAATTAATAAGAAGATGAGTACAACTTACCAAGTCGTTCTCCGGGTGAATCTTCACTAGTGTTGTTGGTCACTGTATGATTAGTGGCTTGCTGCACTACAACTTGTAAATTATCAGAGTTCCATTTATGTCTTTTCGTAGCCTCAATGTTCCCAATAGCTTCATCATCTGTAAAGACAACTCATATGGTGATCATTATCAGTAAATTACAAGTTGGGAGATATGGCTTGGTGCTCTACAACTTACCATAAAACTTTCTTTTCTCAGCAGGAACAACAAAGACGTCCTTTCTGTCTGTAGATGAACCATCTCGTACAACAGGAGGCATTCCCTCCTCATTTTCCACACTATTTTCTCCTATTTCATCAGAAGTACATTTTGGATCAATTTGCTTAGTTTCAAGCAAATCTTCCTCCATTGATTCATCGGCAGAACTTCTATCTAAATTTAATTTCTCAGAGTACCACATCTCTCCACTGTCATTTTTACTGCTTATGTTTGTAGTTGTATCATTCTTGTCATCTCTCTCATCAACAGATGCCTTGTTCTCAAGTGGTTGTTCATCATCCATCGGTACAACATCTAGGCTTTGTTTCGCATTATCATCAATTACGGTATCCTTTAGTTCAATCTTTTCATTACCTGACACAGAATCAGTAGAAATAGTGTTGATCTCAGATACCTGATTGTTCAAAGCAGAAGAGGCACGCATGCCATCCTCATTCCCCAGCTGAGCCTTGGGATCATCCCTCTCCACCTCAAGCTTCGGACCATCATTCTCCACTTGGATGTTAGAATTCACATTTTCTTCTAGTTTCGAGATCTGCAAATTTTGTCCAACCACTGGTACCTCCGTTACCAGAGTGTGGGCAAGTGTTATTTCAGTCTGAACTACTCCATGACCCGAAGCAGTCGCACAATCAATAACATCATCCTTCAACTTCAACCCACTACCACCATCATCTTCAACTTTCTCTACAATACTTGGCATTGCTTTCTCGACCCCTTCATCATAATTAAAACCATTATCTGCCTCATTTGCAGTATTGTTTTCCCTTTCTGCCCTAATAGCTTCATCTAACCGTTTTACCAAGTCCTTTTTTAAGCCTCGAGTTGTCAACTTCCGTCTCTTGAGTTCTTCTTTCAACTCTATAACCTTCCATTTATCAATTGGTCGATTATCAAGTATTTCGTGCTTTGATGACATCTTTGCAATCCAAACTCACCCTTCAATACCTGCTTCAGAACTTATATTCCTCACTCATTCACTATATGATCAAAAAAGAAAAGATTCTGGTAAAACATGGCCAAAGTAAGAAGTTAGAAACTATAAAAATCATGATTATAAGCCGGAAGGGCTCCCTCCCCACAACTAAACTCTTTAGAAATTCAAAGCTTCATGAATTATATAAAGAAAATAAAAATAAAAGCAAAAATCAACCAAGCTTGTGGTGCAATGGCTCAAGAGTTCGAAACCTTGTTATCCCCCGCCAATATACACTTCGATAAAGAGAAAAAAAAAATCAACTTAACATAAAGCTTTTAACACCACAAATTAACTCTAATCAAGAATAATGAATCCCTTAAGAAGTACCTCAGTTATTAATTATTTTAGTTTGCTTCATTTAGTATTTATACTATAATTTGATTGATTTTTGTTGTTTTATTTTTTTCAATTTGAAAATTTGAGTGTTACCCATTAAATTCATAAGTTAAATTCTATTATTTATTAAGTTTTATATAATAAATATATATTTTTGAAAGGATAACAAATATATTATTATATGTGTAACGCTATATCAACTTGCTATTTTTAAATAATACTTATAAATTCACAACATGTTAATTAGTGAATATAAAAAATCAAAATTGAATTATTGAAATTTGGAAAGTATAAAAATTAAAAGTTATCATATTGAAAAATAATGACTAAATCTATAATTTAAGCATAGGATGATATTAATAGCAGAAATTGAAAAAATACAAAAATTAAAATTGATCAAATTAGAGTATAAAGTTAAATTTACAACTTTGATAAATTAATAGAAAAATTTTACCATTAAATAAAATTATTTTAACAATAAATAAATAAAATTAAATCCATTTGCACAAATAAATTTTATATTTTTGTTTATAACTTAATTTTATAGACTATAAATTAAAAAAGAATTAAAATTATATTATTATTTATCTTTTTATTTCATTCCTCAATTATTATCAATAGACTCATTAAATTAATTAATTGTTATAAATATCAAATGTGAAATTAAACTAATATTTCAAATATTAACTTCTTTTATACGACCTGCAATGAAGATATTGAAATAATATTAACTTCCTTTTCTTGGTTTACGTGGCTTAAACATATATATCAACTTCTTCAACAATAAATAAATGTGATATATCCTATCATAGTTTAAATAATATTATAAATGTTAAAATTTAGGATAAATTTTGGTCCACGTGCAATATAAATGTACAATTTGTTTGATTAAATTTTAACAAAATACTACCATCATTATCAATACTAAATTATGACACATTTGCGACATGGATAAAAATATATATAACAAATTAAAATATAATAGACTTTGATTAAATTAGAAAGTTGAATTGTTAAATATCATAATATTTTGGAGTCTGAATCCTATCATATTACAAGTAATATTTTAAATTTTATAAATAAATAAATAAAAACAAAATTGACTTCAAAATAATATATATATTACTTCATAAAAATAAGAGGGTTTTGATAACAATATGACTGAATTGAGACTAAATTAATTAGTGATATCAACTCAATCAAAATATTAACATTATTTTATGTTAAATATTACATACACAAATAATTATACTTACTCAATATAAATATAAATTGATATATGATTAATCTAAAATAAAAATTAATGATTAAAAGAAAGGTATTGTATTAAAAATGTTATAGCAACAAAACATTGGATCACAAATTTATGTAAATAAGTTTAATTTATTAATTGCCAGGGGTCACATCGGTTAAAACCAGTTTAATTAATTAATTAGCCCCCAGAACAAAATACCAGGAGTCACCGTTGGGGCAATCAGTGGTAAAATATAATATATTTATTTATCTATACAAAACTTCATTCAAGAAGTTGAAAAGAAATGTTTAATTTCATAATGCTCCCACAAAATGTAAGACATAAAACACACTAAACCAACCATTTTCCAGCTCAATAAAAGAAAGATATCAATTTCTTTTTAACCCAAAAAAAATTAATAAATCCAAAAATGCTATAGAGATAAAAGATGGGGTACTCACATGATTATATATTTGGGAAGCCACAAAAACCCACACTTCCTTGAAGGAAAATCGTAAAAATCTTATCTGAAAACCTTAATTTCAACGCAAAAAACCGCCAACTCACCTTTAGAGAAAACCCTAGTTTTCAACAAAGACAAAGTTATCTAAAACAAGGGGAAAACGTGGGAAGAAAATTAACAAAATAATTATTTAAAAAAAAAAGAGTTTTATGAGTGAGATATATTAGGTTTTCTTCTGATATTTTTAGACATAAATGATGGAAGAAAATAAACGAAAATAATGAAACTAGGGTTTCAAAAAAAAAAAAGCCTTATGTCTGGTAATATTGAATCAGAAAAACGAGGGGCCTAGTTTAATTTTACAGAAATTCTAATTTTGGTTATTATTCAAACTAGTTATAAACTTGTATGAAGTATAGCATTGAATAACACATTCATATTTATTTTTCATATTATAGCATGAATCCATCCACATACACAATTACAATATTTCTAACAAATCACCATATCACAAATATACTCAATAACATTTTTTTTAGGAAGGCAATACCCTAACAACAACGTGACTCGAACCTAGATCACATTTGGGATGGTAAATATCCTGACCATCAAGCCAACATATGGGATTCTGAGATCAATAGTATTATTACCTTATTTAAATTATTATTTAATAGGCTATGAATTGAAATCAAATTATGAAAGCACAAATCGAATAGGGCTACTCGTCTACAACCTTCATTTTTCCTTTATCCCTCGACGTCTCGATGTCGTCTTTAGTTACACACCATAAATCTGATTAAGAAAAACTTATTAGTTTCACTTATTAAACATAGAGGCATATTAATTAAATATGATATGCAATCTATTCAATTAAGTTCCTTTAAGACCTAATATATGAAAACTTTTTATCTCTCAATTTTCTCAATTGAATCAAATTTGGACTTCGTATTTATTCACTAAGGACCTCAAACTATCAATTTATAGCATATACTTTCAATAACTTTCATTATTTATAATTTGGCACCTAATGACATATAATTAACTATATAGCCTAATTGGAAATGGTCTAAAAAAATTGTCCCCATTTCAGACATAACAATGTCTATTGTAATATCCCGAATTAGGGCCTAATTAGAATAGTAGTTTTGTGTCCACAAATCTGAGATAGAAATAATTATTTTATAATTTTTTTGAGGTCTATGATATGATTGCATGATTGTGTGAAAATTTCGTGAAGAAATTCTATGCATAAAGTGCTTAATTTGAAGTTAGGGACTAAATTGAATAAGTTGAAAAACTTGCATTCTAGAAGTTTCTAGTATGAAATTGCTTTCAAATATTAATTAGGAGGTCTTAAATAGCAATTTTACCAATTTCAAAGTTTATGGACAAATATTGGACATGAATGGAATTTTTGGAAAGTTTAGTAGTAAGGGCATTTTGGTCATTTAGGGGTAAAATGAATTAAAATACAAAATTAAAAGCCAATTTTTCTCATCTTCTTCACCATGGACGTGTATACCAAGGGAGACTCCATGGCTAGGGTTTCCAAGCTTCCAAGCTCGATTATGAAGGAAATCGAGATTCGGGCTTAAATCGGGAAAATACAATGTTATGGACTAAAATGGTAAATTACTGTTTCTGGATCGAGGTAAGTTCGTATGATAATAATAATGCAATGTTATGTTTGAATTATATTTCTTACTATTATTGCATATATTTTATGATTTAATATATTGGAAAAGTTGATGGAATGGTGTTTATGATGTGGAAATATGACATGAAAGAATGTTACATGAAATGCAAGAAAATGAAGATACATGACAAGTGATATATGAAATATGTGATATATGTTATGTAAATTCTTAAAAGCTGATTTGATATTTGAGTTGTGTCTTATTATACTATGAATGGACAATTGGTACTATGGATAGTGAGATCGACACTTCGAGTAAATTCGTACATAAATAATCTATCGATTCTTTTTATGTTATTATATTTTGATATCATATGAAATGTGGCTGCCTATCAAATGGTTATTTGATGTAAATTATGAATTTAAATTGATTACGGACAATTTAGTAAAATGTTTAAAAGTGAGGAATTTTCCGATTGAACCTTCAGAATAAAAACTGTAACGCCCCAATTTTCGAGAATTCTGTGAATGTTGGCATAGGTTTAATTATGTTAGTGGGCCTCTAGAAAGCCCAAACTTAAGATAAAACCCGACAATTTTAGTTAATTTTTGTTCCATAAGAAAAAGGGGGTGAAATTATGAAATAGGACCTATGTGAAAATGTTTGAAAATGCTATAGGCTAAATTGAAGTGGCCAAATAAATAGGAGTGCAAAATAGGAGGATTTGCATGACAAACCTCCCATTTTACATGAAGTGGCCAACCATCATGTTGTTGTAGACAAATTGATACAATTTGATAATAGGTTAGGTAAATGTTCCATGATAATAGGTTAGGTAAATGTTCCATGATAATAGGTTAGGTAAATGTTCCATGATAAGTTAGGTAAATGTTCCATGATAAGAATTTCATGTCTTTTGTATTAAAGAATTAAATGGATGAAATATGAAGTTTTATTAAAAGAAAAAGGGGTGAAAAGAACAAAGTTTTGTCCATCTTTGTTCATCATAGCTGAAAGTCAGAGAAGAGAAAGGAGAGGAGAAAGCTCTTGAGTATTCGGTCATTAGGAGGAGGAAAATTGAAGGTAAGTTTTTGGTACCTTGCTTCTATTTTGAGGTTCATGAGTTCTTCTTGATTCTACCTTAACGCTTGAAGTATATTTTGATTTTTAGTTGTGTTGTGAGCATTTAGTCATGAATTAAAATGAAGGAAATGGTTGTTGTTTCATGTTCTTTTGATGAAAAATGGAAGATAGGTGAAGTTGAGCCAAACAAATGAGCATGCATGTGCCTTAGATGTTAAAGGGAAAAATCAGCTAACATGTTGTGCTTTAAAATGATGAAATGGAGATTATACTTAAGTAAAATCATAGATATGTGATGATTGATTGGTGATATACATGTTTAAATAACATGCATGCAAGTTATGTGTGAAAGAGTGATTTGGTAATAAATCTGCTTGGGAGAGCAGCAGTAACGTGACTTTAGAAAATCACCATAAATTATGGGAGATGAGTTAGAAGGTGAATAAATTATGTAATTAAAGCTTGTTGAGTCTAGTTTAAAATGAAATAAACGAGAACATATTTTGAATTCTTTACAATGAGAAATTTGATTCGTAATGAAGAGTGGTCAGATTAGTCAAACAGTGAAACATGGGAAACTTTAAGAAAAATCTGGTATTGATTGGCCAAACCAAAAATTCTGAAAATTTTATGGATAGAAGATATATGAGTCTATTTTCAGGGAAAATTAACGGCACTTGATTTGGAGTTTCATAGCTCCAGTTATAAATGATTTAGTGACTGTTGCGCAGAAAGACAGCTTGCAGTGAAATTATGATTATGTGGTAAACATTGACAAAAATTTGTTAATGAGTTGCTTATTGATTTCTTATAAGCTTACTATGATCTGTAGGTGTGGTTGACTGAATATTGTAAGGGGTTAATACGTAGTTCGTATTTGAATAGTTAGATTAACGTGTTAGTAATCCAATTGTAGGCAGTTCGTGTGTGGATCTTGTCAGCATATCGTCGCAAACAAGTGTGTAACTGACACCCTCTCATAGACTAGATTGGCAAAAGCCGAAAAGCCGAAATGCCGAAAAGTCAGTATTTTGGGAATTTGCGAGTGTGCGAATGCTCGTAAGATAGTTGGGTTTGTATATTTGGTAATCTAAAGTAATAAACTACAGTACGCGCGATTTCGTACATTTTGATAATTTGGGCTTAATGGGCCAAAGATCGGGTTCATGGGCCAACGGGCCCAATTCAGTAAGTATGTGCGGTAAGTGTTCTGATAGTACGTAAATAGTTAGGATATGCATGAAAACCCTAAAAGTAGCTAAATTACTATAATACCCCTATGTATGGAAAATTACTGTTATACCCCTAGGTGCAAAATTACCGTTATACCCCTAGGGTTAATTTTGACTGAAAAGCATGACGATCTGATTCTGTATGATGTATGCCATGATTATATATCTGTTGCATGGGGACATGGGTTATATTATGGAGGAAGCGTTCTGGTGGCTATGCCACAAATATCTGATCTGGTGGCTCTGCCACATATATCTGTTCTGGTGGCTCTGCCACGATTATCTGTATCTGGTGACTCTGTCACATTATCTGTTCTGGCAGCCATGCTGCAAATTCTGTGGTGTGTAGCGGTTGGGTGGGTCGAGTTGTCTCCCTACACAGTGTAAGGTTGGTACGGGGGTGTATACGGTTGGATATGCTTGGGTTTCTGCATAAACATGTAATATCTGTTCTATTCTGTTATGGGCCTATGGGCTTTATTTTGAATCCTGTTCTAGGCTAAGGCCAACTTATTCTATTTCTGTGGTTTAAGCTGATATAGGCTATGGTTGGGTTAATTTACACACTGAGTTTCCCCAAACTCACCCCTTTTATTTTCATCCACGCAGGTAATCCCCAACCATAGTGGGCTTGGAGCTGTGAGGGAATTCGGAGTGGCCACCTGTTCTGAAAGTTTGATTTTCTTCTGGTGAACTGGACATCCTTTTATTTACGTTTGAAGTTTTGGGTTTTTAAATGTAATAAGGTCGCTTATTTATTTTTGATGGTTTTTTATATGTATTACTAAGATAGGTAATACTTATTTTAACTGTTGAAATTGGATAGCTTTAGGGCGCGTTTTCGAAAACAACAGTTGATTTCAAAATAACACGACAGCAAGAAAAGCTTCCGCAATGAAAGTATTTTCCAAAATTAATCACTTTTCCTAAAAATGACTTAATCAAATCGGTTTCCTAGAAATATCCATGACGTTAAAGTGTGGCAATGGCGGTATGCATGTCTAGGATTGGATCCGAAGGGAGCTTGGTACTTAAGTAGTCCGATGGACTCACCACCTCTTTTCCAGTTTCCTACCTGGTGCACAGCTTCCATTCACTTTAACCTTTAATGAATTAATCTTTTGAACATCAAGTATGATTTTCTGGACTTAGAATGGAAATTTTTTTTTTACGTTTTTGATGTGGCATGCCGGATCCGGCCATAACTTCTGGGCCGGGTTTGGGGTGTACAAAAACGATACGAATGATTTATTGTGAGGTCGCATATGTAGTACTAAGTGCAGGCTACTATGCGTACCCGAAAACTGTGATCACGTGTGTAGTACTAAGTGCAGGCTACTACGTGTATCAGATGGTTAGGTCACGTGTGTAGTACTAAGCGCAGGCTACTACGTGTACCGGATAATTGGTCACGTGTGTAGTACTAAGTGCAGGCTACTACATGTATCGGATAATTGGTCGCATGTGTAGTACTATGTGCAGGCTACTATGCGTACCAGATAGCTTTGGCTACAAGTGTGAAAATATATGCAGGCAATTAAGTATCAGTTATTATTCCGAAGAGTTCAACGGGAAAATCGATTAAGTAAAAATACAATTGAACATGATTATATGATGAATAAGTGTAGGTATATGTTTATGAAAAATTATGAGCAATGTGCTTGATAATTGGGTGAATTTCGATAAGACAAAATGGATTAAGTGGAATTATGTAAGAATGAATTTTAGTGGTAAAACAGTGTTGGATAGCAGCAGTTGCATGACTTTGAAAATTCACTAAAAATTATGGAAGTTGAATAAAAATGCAAATGATATATTAAAATAAATCTTAATGAGTATATTTTCACATGAAAGAAACAGGGGAAGCAAAAGAATTCTATATTATGAGATATTTGAATTCTTGTGAAATAGGGTCTGAATGAATTCGAGATTCCCTGCTCTGACTTTAGAAATTCACGATAAATTATAAAAAAATTATTAAGAGTCATACCTTACATGGATGGATTCCTTATTGAGTCTATTTTTAATGGAAACAAACTTCATATTCGTTGGAATTCTGTACAAGGAGAAATTTGGTTCGTAGTGCACAGAGATCAGAGTAGTCGTACTCTGAAACAGGGGAGAATTTAACTAATAAACTGTACTAATTGAATAAACCAAAAATTCTGGAAATTTTATGGGAGAAATATACATGAATCTAGTTTCAAGGAAAATTAACGAAACTAAATTTGGAGTTTTGTAGCTTCAGATATAAATGATTTAGTTACTGTAACTCGATAACACATCTTAACCTGAATATGTGTAATTGTACAATTATAGTGTTTTATCTTGAAAAGCCTGGTAGTAATTGCTTATTATTTTCATATGAACTTACTAAGCGTAAAGCTTACCCGTCCTCTCCATTTCTTTAGTATTGGCAGGTCGGCTCGAGGTTGGAGATCGTCGGAGGCAAAATCGCACTATCAAACTATCATTTTTGGAAAAATTAATTCAAATATTAGAAATATCAAGTGAGTGGCATGTATAGGAAGTTGGTTTGTGATATGTATTTTTATTATGATTTTGACCTTACGTATCAGTCTGCATTGAGTTATCGTATATGAGTTTATAAGTTTAATTAATCGTGCCATGTCCTACGTTTTGATGTGATGATATAGTTAGCTTTGTTTGTTATGCATGTGTTCGAAAAGTTTTGAATTACATGAAATTTTATGGCCCCGTTTTCGTCTATGTGTATTGTTAAGTCTGGTAATGCCTCGTACTCTGTTCCGGCCTTGGATACGGGTAAGGGGTGTTACATCTATTACTAGCAATAGTGGTGTAGTAATGGAGACCTCTTCTCTAGTGTCTAAAGTAAGAGAGTGTCGATCAGGTGTGGTGCTCACGATTTTGCGTGGTTTGCACTTGACGGGTGTGGTGCAATCATTGTCTAGCCGAGGGTCTGAGGCATGGTATATTCTACGGTTTATCGTTGGGTCAAAAAGGGAAATTAAGCGAATGCGGCGGTTGGCCACCATGGGCTATTGTTTAGCAGGAAAGAAGTGTAGTGGGTGGTAGAGTTTGTCGCTAGTAAGGGTGTGCATTTGGTCGGTTCGGTTTTTTTATATCATAAATGGAATAAACCAAATCATCTATGTAAATCAAATAAACCGAATCGACCTAGGGAGCAAAACTGAATAAACTAAATGGAAAATTTTCTGTTTGGTTTTTTTATTTTTAGCCTTTTTTTAGTTGGAAAAAAATTCTAATTGAGGTGCTTATAATTTTATTTCCTTTAATTTTTCACATAATTATCCTCTTTCTTTAGTTTAGTATATCGTATTACTTTTAATTTTAATTTTTAATTTTTAATTTTATTTCAAATTTATTATAAAAAATATTGAAAATTAAATCAAAAAATTTTAATGAACTCAAAAAATATTTATTTTCTTACATGGTCAACATATCATTTTCATGTCTTCTACCGTACTTAATAAGTATACATCAATTTAGGTTTTTTATATATTAAATAATAAAAATAAAATAAATATCATAAAAATTCAAATTATCATTAAATATTAATGGGCATTGGGTTTTAAATTTTAATTGGTTTAGGCTTTTAAGAGTGCTATATTTTAATAGGTATTTGAGTTTAAGGTTTAATTTTGGATCTGGGTATGTAAATAGGTTATGTGCTTTTGGCCTTATAGGTTATGGCTTATTCAATTTACATTGTCAAAATCAAAAACCATACGAATAAACCAATTAAACCGAACATGAAAATCGATTAAATCGAAAAACTGAATAAACCAAAAAAATTCAATTTTTTCGATTTGGTTCACTTTTATTTTTTTGGTTTTCACACACCCTTAGTCGTTGGGCTATACCTGTTGAAAAAATCTGATTTGAAAATAGTTTTTTGCACAGCGAAAAATTAAAATTTTGAAAACTGACCTGATTTGTGATATTTATGGAAATAAACCTGTAAACTCTAAATTATATGGAGTTTTTATAGTTGTTTATAACACCTTTTTACTTAAAAAATTATGTTAATCTCGAATATTTGATAGTTAATTGGGTGAATTGTGTTTATATTGAGATAAAGGGCATGATTTAGTAAAGTAAGCAATTTTATACTTTCATGTATTCAATTTGTGCATAATTTAATTATTCAATGCTACATAATAATTTCTTCTATTTAATTGTTCCAGTGCGACCATGGAGTTAATAATTTGTGAAGCTTATTTTATTTATACATGGACATGAGCTTTATTCTATCTTAATTGGATGGCAAAGGCAAGCAAATTGGGTCAAGAGAATGTCACTTTGATCCATTTAAAATTGATTTAATTGAAGACCAAGTCTGACAAGTAATTGGGTCACAAAATGTCCAAACAAAAGGGAAAGAAGCTTAATTCGGCAAGGGCATATAAGAACCCAAAATCAGCTTTTGGAAGATTTATTCAGAGGTCTTTATACTTGTCAAAAAATTAAAAATCAGCTCCTAAAAATCACCCAAGAAACCGTTCAACCCTTGCATGATTCATGCATGAAATCAAGCATGAATCAAGCAACCAACAACCTCCCCTCTCCACAATTCATGGTCAGTCAAGCAATGGAGAAACCTAAGGGATATTCAAGCTATCTTTAGTGAACTTCTTAGTCGTCCCTCTACTATAAATACCACCCTTTACTTCCCATTCATTTATCCCTCATCATTCAATAATTCCTCAAGCCCCTACTTCACATCTTTCCTCTTCCTGTTATGCATAAACCATCCATTTTCCCTTCCATTTAGCTAGCAATTCCTTAAGAAAATTCTCTCTTGGTTGGCTACCTTGAGGAGTATCTTGCGAAGGAGAACTTACAAAGATCGAAAGAAGCCACTGCGATCAATTTCCAGAGGATTGCCGAAATTATTTCAGAGTTTCTTCTTCCTTAATCTTTATCGTTGTTCAACTTGTTTGCAATTTGCTTTGTAGTTTTTTCATTAACAATGATAGATTAATTTTGTTTAGCTAGAATGACTACATTAAGTTGATGAAGTTCAATTGATTTGTGTTCATGATATTCTGTGCCTCAATCAATCATACATGTATTTCATTCATTAAAATACAATTGAATGCATTAGAATTAGATGATCAATCCTCGCCAGATGACAATTAATGGACGCAATAATTGAAAGGTGCATGGTTAATTTAGGTCCTAGCCCGATTAAATTAAAGGTTCGTAATAACTCGAGAGAGCTCTATTACCTTGCATAACTTTTAGATTTGTGTGGTTAAATAGTTTTAAACCTAAACCGTCCCTGTTACTTCACATAAACTCTAAGAAACCCTTAGTTAAATATGATCATGGTAGTATGCATGTTTTTCTAAGTAAAATATTCTGAAAGAACTTAATAGTGGTTTAAAAAAGATCATGAAAGATCGAGTTGTCATGGAATATTTTCTAGAACATTGTGAACATGATGAAAATGAACCAAGTTAATTGTTTTAATTATTCTAGTCTATTCATGTTATTGTTGTTAAAACTTGCGAATTTGCTGCTAAATCAATCTATCCATTTTAATTATTCATCACACTTAGGTTAATTTGCATTTAGGTTTATTTTGCATCTAGTTATTTATTTTTACATCAAACACTCAAAATTATTGTGTTTTCTCATCAAATTGTAAAACATTAATTTTGCAAAATATTGATTAACATATATAGCCCATGTGGAGACGATAACTCTTTTACTTACTTATTACTTGATAACGACTATGTACACTTGCACAAACCCGAGCATTACAAGTTTTTGGCATCGTTGTCGGAGACTATTAATTTAATTATTATTTGTGAAATTATTTCTTGCATTTTTTATTTTTATTTTTAATTAATTTTTTATTCTTTATTTTTTTATTTTCAAGTCTTCATGAGCATAGATCGAAACATCAATTTACTCCCTGTAGACCCTGAAATCGAGTGGGCATTTACACAAAGAACACGAGAAAAATTAGCCTAGAGACAAGCCGGAGAAATAGACCTTGAGAATCAAAATCATGTTCAAGGGAATGAGCCGCTAATGTTCGTAATCCAATCCTTATTGCTGATGATAGGGATCGTGCTATAAGGCAGTATGTTGTGCCACTTTTTAATGAGTTAAATCCAGGAATTAGGAGACTAGAGATCGAGGAACCGTAGTTTGAATTGAAGCCTGTGATGTTTCAGATACTTTAAACAATAGGCTAATTCAGTGGAATGCCCATAGAAGATCCACATATTCACCATCGATTGTTTATGAAGGTGTGCGATTCCTTCAAGATAGCTGGTGTAACATAAGACACACTAAGTTTGAAGTTGTTTCCATACTTGTTGTTAGATCGAGCACAAGCATGGCTTAATTCATTGCTACTCAACTCAATTTCTACTTGGCAAGAATTAACTGAACGATTTCTGGTAAAGTATTTTCCCCCTAGCAAAAATGCTAAGTTGCGAAATAAGATCACCACTTTTCAGCAGATGGATGATGAGTCACTATATGAGGCATGGGAAAGATTCAAAAAGCTACTACATAAATGCCCTCACCATGGGATTTTGCGTTGCATCCAGTTGGAAACATTTTATAATGGTCTCAACACACACACAAGGTTGGTGGTAGATGCTTCGGCAAATGGTGCTCTCTTATTCAAGTCTTATAATGAGACTTACAAAATCATCGAGAGAATAGTCAGTAAAAACTACCAATGGCTGACAAATTAAGCAGCTTCAGGAAGATGAGTAGCAGGAGTGCATGAAGTAGATGCCTTTACTTCACTTTCAACTCAAGTATCTTCTATCTTTTCAATGTTGAAACAAATTACTACTAATGGCTTAAATCATGTTGCAGCTTAGCCACTGAGTTACTTTGATGTTATTTCATGTGTATATTGTGGGGACGGTCATTCTTTCAAGAATTATCCATCAAATCCTGAGTTTGTTTACTATGTAGGGAATCAACACCAAAATGAAGTGGACAAGGACTACAATCCAACTTCTATAATCTTTCGTGGCGAAAACGTCCAAACTTCTTTTGGAGTAACCAATGAGTTGGATCAAACAACAATTACATGTAGAACAGATCAAATCAACCTCTTGGTTTCAATCAACAAGTTAAAAAACCACTGTAAGTTGAACCTTCCAATAATTTGGAGAATTTGTTGAAGGCATGCATTGCTAAAAATGATGCCTTGATTTAAGGCCAAACAACAACATTAGAGAATCTGGAAAATTAAGTGGGACAACTGTAACACCCTTAACCCATACCCGTCACCAGGATAGGGTTACGGAGCATTACCGGAACATTCAGAAACGTTTACAAATAATTTATGTAAACTAGTATTCATTAACTAAGATCATTCAAAACACCCCTTAATTGGACCCTCAAGGCCAATATAGGCACTAGAATGGAGTCGGGACTTAATTGGAGACTCTAAGAATTTTTCGTAAAATTACAAAAATTTTCCAAAGTGCAGGGCTCACACGCCCGTGTGACCCCAGGACACGCCCATGCTACAAGCCGTGTTCGAACCCGTGTAACTCTCTAACTTGTGCACATGGCCATGCCACACGCCCATGTGCTAGGCTGTGTGGTTAATTAAATTCTTTCGAACTTAGGTGTAGGTTTCACACGGCCAAGACACACGCTCGTGTTCTAGGCCGTGTAGCACAAATGGCTGAGACACACGCCCATGTCTCTGCCTATATGCTCAATTCTGAGCATTCAGTTTCTCAAAATTAAGGTAAAGGGGATACACAGCCTAACTACATGCCCATGTACCCGACCGTGTGTCACACATGGTCTAGACACATGCCCATGTGTCTGCCCGTGTAGACAAAATAAAGCCATTTCTAGCTTCATTTCTCACCCAAAATCACACCCATGACCTGCACTTGAAACACGCATCCAATACCAACCATTCCAAGCATTCAAATTAAACAAATTTCATCATTCAACAAGGCATATCATTGCTCGCATACATATTTATAATCTTACCTTGGTATATTACATATGTTAGACATAATTTGATCAACTACTTAACATATATTTAGCTACCGTAGCATAACATTACAAGTATATCAAAACAACCATTACTAGCCATTCCAATGGCTAGATTACAAATATCATTATCAAGCCTCTAATGGTCAAGTTGTCCTATACATGCCATTATACCAAAATGATTTTACTATGTATACCCAAAATAGCTAGTAGATAGTATGTCGATGCTCCTATGATCTCCAACCTTCGGGAGCTTCTAAGCACTATAAAATAGGGAAAATAAAACAAAGTAAGCATTACATGCTTAGTAAGTCCGTATAACAGAAACTAAACTTACCAATCTCGTTTATTAAATCTAAGCATACAACAACATGTTTTCCATCCATTTGGCAAAATTGCCTAAGCACATACATCCACTCAAACATGTTAGTCACAAAGTTTACACATACATCAGGTAAGGATAAATGAGCTTATCATGCAATATACTTTCAAGTCATTTCATGTCATAATTCTCATACCATCTCAAGAGTTTTATGTTCGTTGAATAATTGAAATTCCGATGGATGCTCAAGTAGTACACTCGAGGTGTATGATTCAATAATCCTTCAATTTCTTATTCAAGGGTACCCATTAGGGTTCTTAATCAAGGAATACACTCTCGAGCCACATATCGTATAACAAGATTACCAGTCCAGGCTAAATCCTTTATATAGCGTATATTCAAAAGAGCTCAATTAGGATTACCAGTCCAGGCTAAACCCTAATCATAACGTATATTCAAGAGGTATTATATCAGGATTACCCGTCCTGGCTAAATCCTTTCTATAATGAGGTCAATAGGATTAATCATCCGAGCTAAATCCGTCAGCAACAAATGTAAGATCTCATCCATCTCGGGAAAGCACATATGTTCATCGGAATTTAATATTCAATCGGGACATAACCCTATTTCACCATTTTCAATCATGTATTAATTTCTCCTATTATAATATACAAGTAATTCACATTAATGATAATCACATTTCATACAATCACATCATTTAATTTAACATAATTACATGCTCGATTAAGTTACACGAACTTACCTCAACACTTGTTCGCGTAAGTAATCTACAAATCTGAAACCTTTTTTTTTCTCCATCTAATCTCGAATTTGTGTTATCCAGATCTAAATAAATAGCTTTAGTCATAAATTTCTCATATTTCATACTTATTTGGACTCAATTTACGTTCTAGGAAAAATTACCATTTTGCCCGTAACTTTTCCATAAATTCCAATTTCATCCTTAGGCTCGAAAAATGAAACTTGTGCAATTTACTCCCTATTCCAAGCCTAAGCAAAATCCCTATATAAAATTTACAGCACATGTATTCATAAAAATGAAGAATTTTTCATCAAATTTCACAACCTTATATTTTAGTCCCTAAATCATGTTTTCATCAAAAATTACTTTGTAAAAGTTGTTTATCTATCAACAACCTTTCATTTTATATCATAAATTTCTAATTTTTAGCATATTCATCCATGACCCAAATTTCATACCTTGATAAATTTTCAAATTAATCCCCTAAATAGATAGATTAGACTATCCCGATTCCAAAAATATAAAAATTACTAAAAACGGGACTTGATATCATACCTTTTTAAGCTTGAAAAGTTTTCTTCCTCTCTCCTAGGGTTTCCATAAAAATTTTAGGGAAGAAGATATGAAAATAAGATGATGATTTCTTTTTAATTAATTATCATCTTTTAATTTTTATGATTTCCAATTTAGTCCCTACTCTTTTCTAATTTTTCCATGGATGAGTCACTAAAATATCTACATACTTTTCTTTAATGGTCTAATTACCATATAAGGACCTCTAATTTTGAATTCTATAGTTATTTAATCCTTATAGCTACTAGAATTCAACTTTTGCATTTTATGCAATTTAGTCCTTCTCGTAATTAAACACATAATCAGTAAATTTTTCTTATCAAAATTTTTATGTGACACTTCTAACATAACACGGACCATAAAATAAAATAAAAATAAATTTTATTTTTGGACCGAATTTGCGGTCCTGAAACCACTGTTCCGATTTCACTGAAATTGGGTTGTTACAACAATTAGCTAATAGGCTTAGAAGTAAACCCTAAGGTCTTTGTAACACCCCATACCCTGCCTGGACTCCAGGCCAAATAACAAGATGCCACACCACTGTCTCACGTCAATTTCATTGTAATTATCATAGTTGAAATACATATAGTTTCGTTTTTCTTTAATTATTCTAGCATTAATGATAATATCAAGTCATGCAATCTTAGTTTAGCGTTTAATCATACTAACATACGACAAACAAACATAGAATATACATATCTCAAGTATTGGGACCACTTAGCAATTTTTTTCAAAAATGTTATGTAGGTATCGATACCGCCTTTATGGTATCGATATTTCCTTTAAGTGGTATCAATACCACCTGGAAAATCGATACCAAACAAGAAATCTGTTTCTAGTTAAATTTCAAAACATCAAAAAATATTGGTACCTTTTGCAAGGTATCGATAATTACACCATGAGTATCAATACTCGGGCCAAGGAATCGATACCAAATTGATATTCTGACTCCCTACACTTTCGAAAATACAGAGGCAAGGGCACATGAGCAGACCAAAATCAGCTTTTCAAATATTTATTCAAAGGTCCTTACGCTTGTAAAACAATTAAAAATCAACTCAAACAATCACCTAAGAATCAAGCGTGAATCAAGAAACCAACAACCTCCCCTCTCCACAATTCATGGCTGGCCAAGCAAAGGAGAAACCTTAGGGATATTCAAGCTATCTTTAGTAAACTTCTTAGCCATCCCTCTACTATAAATACCAACATTTACTTTACATTCATTTATCCTTCATCATTCAATAATCCCTCAATCCCTCACTTCACATCTTTCCTTTCCCTCTCATGCATAAACCATTCATTTCCCCCTCTATTTAACTAGAAATTCCTTGAGAAAATTCTCTCTTAGCTAGCTACCTTGAGGAGCATCTTGCGAATGAGCAATTACAAGGATTGAATGAAGCCTTGTGATCAATTTTCGAAAGATTGCCGAAATTATTTCAGAGTTTCTTCTTCTTTAATCTTTATCATTGTTCAACATGTTTGCAATTTGCTTTGTTGTTTTTTTATTAACAATGATAACTTTTTTTTTAGCTAGAATGATTACATTAAGTTGATTAAGTTCATTTTATTTGTATTCATGATGCTCTGTGCCTCAACCAATCAAGCTTTCAATTAAAATCATGCATGTATTTCATTCATTAAAATGTGATTGAATCTATTAAAATTAGATGATCAATCCTAGCTAGATGACGATTAATGGAAGCAATAATTGAAAGGTGCATGCTTAATTTAGGTCTTAGCCCGATTAAATTAAAGGTTCGTAATAACGAGAAAGAGCTGTATTACCTTGCATAACTTTTAGATTTGTGTGAGTAAATTGTTTCAAACCTAATTCGTCCTTGTTACTTCACATAAACTCTAAGAAACCCTTAGTTAAATATGATCATGGTAGTATGCATGTTTTTCTAAGTAAAAGATTCCAAAAGAACTTAATACTAGTTTCAAAAAGTTCATGAAAGATCGAGTTGCCATGGAATATTTTCTAGAACATTGTGAACATGATGAAAATGAACCAAGTCAACTGTTGTAATTATTCTAGTCTATTCATATTATTGTTGTTAAAGCTTGCAAATGTGCTGCTAAATCTATCTCATCCATTTTAATTAGCCATCACACTTAGGTTAATTTGCATTTAGGTTAATTTTGCATCTAGTTATTTATTTTTACATCCAATACTCAAAATTATTGTGTTTTCTCACCAAATTGTTAAACATTAATTTTGCAAAACATTGATTAACTATATACAGTCCCTATCGAGACAATAACTTTTTTACTTACTTATTACTTGATAACGACTGTGTACACTTACACAAACACGAGCGTTACAAAACCCTAGACGAAATTCGTACATGTTCTTTTAGATAGGCAGATCATTGTCATTCCCTGCTTTCAACCAAACAATCATTTCCGCTATTCTCATACCACGAACTGCTACGAGTGTGAATTCGAACAAATTGAATCAAATATAGAACCAAAAATATTTTCTTTACTTTCAGTAGAAAAGTAAATCTCTCTAAATAGAAACTCGTAGAATTGTAATTCCCATAAAATAGAATTTATTCTTAAAAAATTATTTTCCACTATTTTTTGCCAAAGTAGCAATATTAAAAACTTCAAAGAAACTTGTGTTTTTCTCTTTCAGTTGGTATGATTTGAAGCCTACTCATGCTATCTATTTATAGGAAGAGTTGGTAGAATCCTGATTGAATTGGTAGAATACAAATAATATTATTTTGATTGAAAAAATCTCCAACTCGCTATTATTTAGGGAAAGGGGTAGCAACCCTAGATGTTTCTTAAACTTTAACCTAGCACTTTATAATTTATTCCAGCTCAGTACATGCTTTTTTTTCTATTTCTCAAATTAAATATTATTTTCTCAATTAATTTAAATTAGTTAATTTCTCAATTAAATAATTTTCTCAATCTAATTCTAATTCCGTTAAAATCATGACAAATTTATTGCAAAAGAATCTATAAGAAAATATACTTGATTTGTAACGCCCTCAACTCGACTTGATTCACCGAGTTCAAATCTCAAGTGTTACAACATAAAATACTTAACAAAATATCGAAATAGTTTACATAAACTCTTGAATGAAAAACATTTTACTTATTATTGTAATTGAAAAACTGAATATCTAGGAACAAAGGAAAATATTTAAAATAAAATAAAATATTACAATAGTCTTGTTACAACTCATTACAGTATAAAAGTTTGCTAAGACAGACTCTTAGACCGTAACCCTAAACTATGCCATTATCTCACTGTATGCATAATAACCCACTTTGCTACTACCTTGGCACGGTCTTGCCCTATCCCTCCTAGCACTTTCAAACAACTGTCACACCTGAAAACAAGTACACATCTTGTAAGTTCAAGAGAACTTAGTGAGATTTATTACAAAAAAAAAATACCTTGGTGGATACTTTATCTTATTTGAAGAACATTTGTCGCTAACTACCCTTCTGAACCAATTACTTCCATTTCGGATGGATATTTTATAGTTTTGACATACACTTACACGCCAACTTTCATACTCTTAACTTACCAATGTACCATTCAAAAAAATATTCCTTCAGGGCCCACTTTATATAGACCAACTATTTGCACATACATTCTTTCCAAAAAAATTGTTCACTAATGCTAATCGCTAGCGAATACATACATGTTTGGCAGGTACTCACTTTGATTTGCATACCATCAATTTACTAATCAAATCATACTCTAGCTCGATATCATACAAACTCACATTGATAATGTACTATACAAATCATCAAAATAAATTTCATACAACTTTATTACAGAACCCCAAATACTCAAAAAATACAATGACTCGATTTCCATAAGATTCCAAAAACAGGCATGATACTGTTCAAATATGGCGTATACCTGTAACCTCGAAATTATATAGGATTTTTCTAGCGGTTTTTACCATATTTTGACTTAATAATTATATTAATCTTGAGTAATTGTTAATAAATTAAGTGGATTTTGTTTAAATGTTAATATTGGACATGAATTTACAAAGTATTGGAAATTATGCTTTATTATAAGATTTTTGTGCATAAATTATATTATTTTCATGAAAATTATTAATATGTTAATTTTTATTATGCAGTGAGTCCATGGAAGATGAGATTATCATGATGTTGCATGGACATGAACACATCCACATTACTAGGATGGGAAAAACATGCAAAATTAGGTCATAAGAATGTTAATTTTATCGAGCAAAAATGTTGTTACAAAGTGGACATGTCTGGTTATTTATTGGATCATGGAACTGTCCAACAAGGGGGAGTCAAGCTCAATTTCGGCACAAGCATATGGCTGCCCAAAAATCAGCTTTGGGATATTTTATTGGAGGTATTTTCAAATGCAATTTAATCAGAAAAGAGCCTTGGAAGATTTCCTTGAAAACCGTACACTTTATGCCTAATTATAGCATGATTTTGTGTTCAAAATAAACCAAATCACCACCCTTTCCACATATTGTGGTCGGCCAAGCAATAGAGAAGATGGAGGGATTTCAATCCCTATTTTTAGTAAACTTTACCCTTAACCTCACCTATAAATACCACACTACTCTCACCTCTCAAATCATCCCTCATATTTCATTTTCACAAACACCATTCATTCTTTCATTCCCTCTCTTGCTCTCTTTTCCCCATGCATAGCCATTCCATTTTCTATTCCATTTAAGTAAAAAAAATGCCTTGAAAATATCACCTCTTGGCCAGCCACCTTGAAGAACCATTAGCAAAAGAGCAATAAACGGATCGGAGGAACACTTTTAATCCAAATTCGAAAGGCTGCTGCATTGAAATAAAGTTTACTCTTTCCTTACTAGTTGTTTAATTTAATCATGTTTGTAATGTGTTTTATGGTTTTTTCATCAACAATGATAGCTTAATTATGTTTAGCTAGGATGATTGCGTTAATTCAATAATATTTGTTTGAATCATGCTTAAAGTGTTTGTGTCTCAATCGATCATGTTTTCAATTAAAATCAAGATGTATTTCATTCATACATGATTGGATACATTCAGATTAGCTGAGCGATCCTAACCAGACGATGGCTAGTAGATACAATAATTGAAAAGTGCTTGCTTAATTTAGATCATTAAACCTTATAAATTGTAAGCTCATAATAACTTTAATTAGCTCTATTATCTTGCATAGTTTTTAAGTTTATGTGATTAAACTGTTTCAAACTTAATCTGTCCCTTTTACCTCACATAAATACTAAGAAACCCTTAGTTTAATATGATTAGTAAAATGCATATTTTACTAAGTAAAAGATTCCAAAAGGACTTAATTTCGTTTCCAAACTCATGAAAGATCGAGTTGCCATGAAATGTTTTCTGAACACTATTAAGTATTATGGAAATGAATTGATTTGATTAATGTAATTATCCTAGCCTATACATGTTATTTATTGTTGAAGTTTTGTTTCTATTGCTAAAATTCATTCATACGTTTTGATAATTTTGCATACTTAGTTTAAAATTGCATTAGGGATCAATCTTGCATTTAGTTAAATTAATTTAGTTTAATCATCATCACTCAAATTATTGTGTTTTTATCACCAAATTGTTAACTTATAATTTTGCAGATAATTGATTAATATAAACAGTCCTTGTGGAGACAATAACTCATTTTATTTACTTATTACTTGAACGACTGTGTACACTAGCAAAAAAATCCCGTTACAATACCAAATACTCATATTTCAGCACTATACAACACAGACGAATTCAAATAAACAATTTCTTATGTCTCTCAACTACTAATACACCTATATTCAACTCTAATAGATTATCATGACGAATACCTTTCTTAGCGTATAGATACACACTTCTCTTCAAGAACTTCATTAAAAACTTATCCAATTACTTTACAGATCTTATTCCATCAAAATAACCTCAGACATATCATATCTTTATCTGAGCAATACTTATTACAGAACATTCAGGATTTACTCAGACTTACCATAAAGGCAGATAAGTATATTTTACTAGACATATTTATCGAAATAAGCTGCAAGGGCCAAACAGAATATGCCATAAGGGTATCATCTAGAATCACATGTTTACTGTCCCAATAGACTTTCACAGAAGGTGCCATGGATTTCTCTCTCATGGACTTATACATAAGTTCATGTATCATGACCTGCCTATTTGGTTTACAAATCATCGAAGGCTACACCATAACATTCATACAAACATATCTTACCATGGGTCTTAACCACATGGTCTTACACACATTTATGTATCATGATCTGTCAGTCCATTTTTCATCTTACTGGACGCTTCACCATGAGTATTTCCAAATCATATCAATATGCCATGGGTCTCAACCTCATGGTCTTACAATTATTTTCATATCGTGATCTACCAATCTGGTTAGCAATATAACTACCCTACCAGAGGCTTCACAGAGGGACATTTCTCATCATTTTCTTACCTAGATTTATTTGCATTCCAGACTGGCTCATACTTTTCATATCTTAAACTTTACCTGCATATTTAACAATCAACATTCCTTTCAACAAATCTTATTACATATCACCATAGCACTTATCTCCTCTTTAAAATACTTGTACATTTACCGATTATTATAGATATCATCATCTTCTATATATATTTTCTTCTACTTGAAAAGTTTACATAAGAGAGAGAGTCAGGGTAAAGACTCACCTTAAACTCATTTACTACAGTTTTAAGCTCCAGACTTAGACATCCTTCTTGAACCAGCAGCAATAATTGTTTACAGAACATGGGATCACCATTAAAACTCATTTACATATAATTTACTATCATCTCAAACTCTAGTAACCTTCATGCAAAGCCTTACACTTACAACTTATTATTCATATACCACATACAAACTCACTCTTTCAAAACATCTAACATGTATAGCTGTAATACTTACCCAAAGATGGAATGATCACTGATTAAACCAAGAATCATTAACTTCCAGCTTAATGAGGAAAATATACCATTGGACTTAAGAAAAAGAATTAGAAAGTAGAATTGAAGAAAGAAGAAGAACCTTCTTCAAAACCCTTCTCACACATAGATATGATCTATTTTACTTAGTGGAACTTAACAAGTGTCACAACTTTAGAATTTGTCCTTCTTAATGGCCTAAATTTTTCTAAAGAAACACAAATGAGAATATTACATTATAAATATCAAACTAGTCTATCCAGTTGGCTTCTAACCATGTTACTTTACAACCTAACTAGCACAGTACTTCAGAGAAACAATGTGTACTATACTTTTGGTGTTAACTCATGCCATAATTACCTTTTCACTTAACTAAGTATTTCTCTTTAACTAGTAGAATAATTTGAAATCTTCACTTACTTATACGGTGGATACCATACGCCCACACATATGCTCCAAAAGAAACATATGGGCAGATTACATTTTGCCAAACAAATTATTTTCCCTCTAAATGCCAAAATCTTAGATCTATCAGACTTGGGGTGTGACATGATTTTCTTATACATTGTTTCAAATTATGTTAGCACCATTAAGCTAATTTGCAGGTGCGGATTTGTTTATTTCTACGTATAGGCGACGAGTAGGTCTTGTAGAATCGAGTAGATTAGCATCATTCGAGTCTAACTTCTTAGCTTAACATGTTTATATTGTTCTTTCAATGCTAAGTTTGAGTTGGCATGTACCTAGCATAAATAATAGTAGTTAAGGTCCAATTTCATGATTTTGAACTTATAATGCTATGAATTGCAATTGGATTGGATGTATGCATATGCTTTAAATTTCATATTGTTTTGGCTTGAATCATAGAAATACCATTGAGCGTATTTTCTCAGCGTACGATTTGTTTTCTCCATTTGTAGGTATAACAGATTCCTGGTAGAACGAGAAGTTGATTTGGCATCTCTGAAGCAATCTCCAACTAAAAAAAGCTTGTATAGGTTTTGTTTTGATGTCAAGTATGACATGTACCTAGGTTGAGTCAAATTTTGGTATAATACTATAACTATATACAACCTTGAACTTGATGTATGGAATTGGTCAATCGGAAGAAATTTTGTAAATAGATTCCAAATATGTTTTGAAGTAGTATGAAAAGCTGCAATGGCTTGGTGAATAGGCATGTATGTTTAAGGTTTGAATGAAATATAATAGTTAGTTAACCTAAAGATCAAATGGCATTGGTAAATAGTTGAAACAAGTGTTTTGGTTATGTTTGTGACATAGATATTACATGTTTTGGCTAGGAATGTGGTTTGAATATGCATATTCATTTGATTGTAAGGTATAGGATGAAGACTCATTTGGGAATTGCAGAAACAGCTTGTCACGTTACGAAGTCGAGTGTATGTCGTTGCAACGAGATTAGACCACCATGTCACGACATGACATCGAGCATGGGTCATTGAGATAAGGTTTAGTCAGTATGTTATGTTGTGATGAGAAACCCCTTGACGTCGCGACATCAACTTGAAATTTTGAAATATTATAGTTTAGTCCTAATTCGACCTCAGGTTAGCATCAAAGCTCCTGTAAGCTCGTATAAGACTCGAAAATGTATAAGAATCATTTTATATACTTGTTTAACTTACATTGGGATTTTGATGTTATAAATTGAACGGTGAATAGATTGTAGTTGCTCCGACAACGAATGTGACACCTTGTAACTCAGACCCAGCGATTGTTCGAGTATGGGGTGTTACAAAGTTAGAGAGAGAAAACTTTCATATGGTAATAAATGTTAATTTTCACCTTTCCTAGCTTAATATTTTATCTTAGATGTTACAAGAAATCTTGGTAAGCTTGTAAGCTAATATATGATCATATTTTTGTGTATGAAAAAATGAGGAAATGTTGAGAAATAAATCTTTAGCTAGGATAAAGATAAATTCAAGTAAGAGGAGGCTTGCTTTTGAGTTAATGCGCATCCAAAAGGTAAGTACCATTGGATATCCTTACTTCTCCTATGCTAATATGTTCAGGTACATTGGTGGAAATTGTGTAATAATTATGAAAATGATTATGAAATAAGAATGTGTATATTTCATGGTTTTGATGTGTTGATAATATGTGGTTTGTAATATTTTCTCTAAATATGCATTGGTTATAAAGTTAAAGTATTAACTACAAATGTGTTATTAAATTGTGATTACTATGGAATGGTTAACATAAATATCATTTACTATGTAAAACTAGAATAGTGTTGACAACACTAAAAACGACATAAAAACACAACTAAAGCTAAATGCAACGTATCTAACTACTATAAAAATAAAAGACTCAATTTCATTAAAAACAAACTAAAATAAGCATGAAATTTACCTAATTGCATATTTCAAATCTTAGCACATCAATATACTATTACATGATATAATAATAAATTATATAACTGTGACTAAAACTACTAACACACGTATAACTATTATTAATTTTATATATTATAATAAAAGAAATAATATTACATAATATTGTAATGTTTAATCATTAATGCATATATATAAACTATTAATATATTATATATTATATTATATGAGATAACATTATATAATATAGTTAGAGGGCAAGTTTTCAAATATAAGAATAGTATAAGGACTTAAAGCATATTTCAACCAATATAATAGTAAACAATAATATTTAATATTTAATATTTAATATATTATGTATTACTATCACCGTATGTGATATAGTATTACATAATATAATAATATAGTATATAATTATGACTAAAACTATTAATACATGTTGTTAATTTGGTGTACAACAAGATATTGTGGTACTAAAAAAGTCGGTTCACCTTAAGAGATAGAGAGCCAGAAAAGACAAGAGGACAAAGAGAAAGTTGAGGAGGATAAATGCTCAAAGATTGCTTAAGGGCTCCAAAAGATCCTTTTTCTCATTGTTTAAAATGATATTTTATAAGCGAAGTCTTCTTGTTTGTTAGTGTAATGTGGCAGGTCATTGCAAAGGAGTTGCCATCAGGGAGTATATGCAGGACATGCACTGTGAACTCATTTTGTTATGGTAGTACAAGGTTGTTATGCTCAGGAAGGGTTCTATGATATTCAAGGGTGTGTTCACACTTAAGGAGTGGTCACACTTAAAAAAGGGTAAGAATTTTTGTCAAAATAGGTGGATTATTCCTAGAAGCAGGTGGTCCAGATCCCTATTGATACAGAGGGCCAAATGGTGAGTAGGGATCCAGGAGGGCTAGTCATTGAGGCATCCGAGTAGAGTCAAAGAACTAGCTACGGGCATTTCTCAGGTAGCCCATTATGCTGACACGTTCCCAAGTTAAAAGGAGGTATAACACACATATATATTACTTTTATTTTATTATAGATTATTATAAATGATATAGTATCAATAGTTATGTGTAATTTAGTATATTTCACTACATTTTACAAAAATATTATTACTTAATATTAATTTATTAATTTTAATTGTTTTAATTTTACAAGTTTATTTAGGTTTAATTTATTTTTATTTTAGACTTGAAATTTGAGCTAGAACTAATTTATTTTGAGTTTGGTTAATCATGGGTGTATTATTTGAGTTCTAAGTTTAATATAATATATTTTAGTTTTGAGATAAATATTTTAGAATATGAGTATTATGTTTTAAATTTAATAATAAAGATGAAAGTTATAGAAATGTGAATATAATATAATAATAAATTATAAAATATATTTTCCTTAATTCATATATATATTATATAATAGATTTTACATAATAAGCATTGTAAATTTTTTTATATTATACAACTCTTTAAATATATATATAATTTATATAAATTTAAATTGTTTTACTTACTGTTTAAAAATAAAATAAAATATTATTTTTGAAATTAAAATATTTATAATTTAAAAAATTTAAAATTATTTTAGTTCGAATCTCATATGATAATTTAATTGTTAGGTGTGTTTATCATATTAAGTATGGTCTAAATTTGTATTTGTTGTTTATCATATTTTAGCTTTGATTCAAATCCGAATTCAAAAGAATGGAGCTCCAAAATATTCAAACCCGAAAATGTGAGCTGAAAAAATCCCAAAAAAACAGATGCAACAGCCCGTTTGCCACCCGTAATTACAAACTGTCAGTTGTACGCTGAGTACGCTGATACAACTTTCAATTCCATCTCCAACGGCGATTCCTATCTAGCGCTCGCCTCGGCTCCCCGGGAAAGCGGTCGTGGTTCCTCGCTGGCTCGCTCAACCCTGTAAAAGACTTAAGCGGAAGACAATTGATTTGAATGCTAAAAGCGTAACCCGAAAGCGACTCCTCCCTTAAGAATCCTCACTTCCTCTGCCAATCATTTTCACAAACACCTTTGCCGCAATATAATTTCAAAATCCCTGAAGTAGTGAATATCCGACAGTATGCTTGGAAGGTCAATTTTGGAATTACCACGTTGCCGAGGGGCTCCTTGGAGAATACCCAGGCAGATTATGCCCCAGGTAAACTCAACTGTTTTCACTTTCAGTATCAATTTAGGAGTTCCTATGTACTATTTTTATAATTGATCCTCTTACGATGCATGGTTAAAATGTAGTGTTCATCACCTTTTATTTATTCAAGAAAGCAATTTTCGACTTCTTCTGGAGAAAATGGTACTCCGAAACCTGAATCGAAGAGTGGGCTTTCAAAATTTGTCCTTGGAACTTCTCTTATTGGTGGTGCTATTTTGGTTGCTTACCAAACTGGATATTTAGAGCAATATGGCGCACGCCCCAAGGTTTCTATTGATTCAACGAAAACTGGTTTTGATGAGAAAGATGAAAAGGATATCCAAGATGTTTCTTCTCGTGATGAAGAAATAAACAAATTGACTCCTCATGTGGACTTGCCTGAGCAAAAAGCTGCAACTAATATCGATCTACCTCCTGAGCCCGAAATTTCAAGTGAAACCCAAGGTGAAAACCAGTCGAATATTGAAGATAAGTTGAACGAGATAATTGAAGAAAGCACAACATCTGTACCAGAAAAGGCATTACCTGAATATTCTCAGAGCAACTTGCCATCTGCTGATCACAGTGCAGATACCGATGCATCAGCGGAGGGGAATCTTAAAAAGGTTGAGTCTCAAAATGTAACGGCACTGGAGAAGGAAATTCAAGATATTCCATTGGATACCCGATCAAGTGCATCCCTTGGAGAAAAGGAGACAAAAACTGTACCATCTCCTACTACCGCAGTTAAGCTGCAGGTACTCTTTTTTATGCACCCTGTATTAGTACTGATACTGATCGATTGGAGTTATAGATTTTATGAAATTTTGAAGAATGACTTAAGCATCTATATGCGGATTCCATCTTTATGGTGTAATGTCTATGCTAGCCACTATTATAATATTAAAGAGTGATCAGATGCACTTCAATATGAACTAGACAATATAGGTTACTTTGTTATTGTTATTAAAGTTTTGCTAATCTATTTCTATCGCTCCGCAACTCAATTATGGCAGAAATGCACCTTAGCCAATTGTCATTTGTTTGCCAAGAAACACCCTTGGCACTTTATGTGTATCTATGCACATTCTTATTTCTTTCAATATAATTTACCTGCCTGGAATCTGGCAATATTTCATAATTTTGTGCATGGGTGCATAAAGAAATGTCCCTGGATGCCAAAGAACCATGGTGCCTTTGCTTGTTTCCTGGGTAGGGCACTGGTTTATATGGAAGTTTCGGTAACAAAGGGACTGAGGCTTAACTGTTGTAACTTGCTAAGCATTGAATCTCTTTGTATAACTTTGCATTTTTTTCAACCGCAAGTATCAAGTTAAGTGGCAACAATACCACCAGACTGTTTCTAGGCTTACTATACATTCCAAAAATTTAATACTGGAAAAATATCATCTTTTTCGCATATACTTATACTGCACAGGCTCAATATGACTTGTGGTGTTCCACCATTGCAGGATGAACCAAGTAAAGGTGCAGAAGTGCTTAGTTTAGGCCCTGAAGAAAGTCAAATAAATTCTGTCCCATCTCTGCATCCCACTATAGAAGTATCCTTTGTTCTCCTCATCAGTTTCTCTTCTTAACACCCTACATTTCATGTTGTTTCTGGTTTGTAACTTTTTGGAATAACTTCACGTACCATTGTTATTCTTTGTAGGTTGGTCCATGAAACTTCTTAAAAAGTTTTCATGTTTTCATTGTCTGAATATTAAATACTTTGGAATGTACCTTTTATTTATTATGTTCTTCAGCACATTGTTGGTTTAAGGGGGGATAAAAAGTCTGGTTGGAAGGCTTTCTCCACTTTCTGTGGGAATAAATATGCTTATGATTCAGAGGCTGTCCACTGCTTGTGGATACCTAGCTAATGCTTTAGGATGACAAAGAGTCACCGCATTTCTTTGTTTAGTTCCTTGGCAAGGGAAGGCTTTATACCAAGGTTTGATTCCCAAAAGCGTAGCTTAGGATTGCAACATTTGAGCATTATGTGTGTGTTTAAATGGGGAAAAGACTGTCATTTGAGGTGGCAAAGAACTTGCATTTCCCTTTTTATGTTCTGGGCAAGAAAAAGCTTTATAGGGAGGTTTGATCCCCTAAAAAGTGGGCTTAGGATTGCAACATCTGAGGGATTAAAGTTTCTTTTATGCCTGAGCAGCTCCTGTATTCACTTCAAATATATAGATATTTATATAGGTATATATGTACATATACTTATTCATTATTCTATCAGAGTTGATACAAAACAACATTTGGTTTTACTTTGCTGCAGGATAAACCCAGTAAAGATATAGAAGCTCCGAGTTCTCTTCTTGATGCCTATCACCTTAGGGAAAAGGCAGCTGAAGGCTACTTGGCTTCTCTAAACAGAAAATATGAGCTGCTTTCTAAAGAAAAAGAGGTTATTTACATCTCCTATTTTTTGTTTAATACATATGATAAGAAAGAGTGTCAACTAACACTAGGTTTTCATTATTTTTAACACGCTAGGCTTTTGGTACCGCGATTGAGGAACTTAATGAGGGATATTTATCGAAGGATGGAAAATTAGTTCTTGATTTCCTGCAAGCCATTCATGCTGCTGAAAAGCAGCAAGCTGAGCTGGATGCACGTGCTTTTGCTGAGGAAAAACGAGAATTGAAGGTCTGAAGTTTGAGCACTAGGCTCTGCTATACATCATCTGCCTTCTTAATTTCTGCAGCTTCATTTTGGCCATCGCATACTGTTTGCTAATGTTTTTTTTTTCCACCCACTCTCTCTTCAGGAGAAATATGAAAAGGAATTAAGGGATTCAAGAGCCAGGGAACTAATGCGTACAGAAGAGGCAGCTATGTTGGATAAGGTTACAGCTCTTTTCATATTTTCATTGTTTTTACTATGTTATATTTCATGTGATTGATAGCAAAGCTTTTTGTCATTGCTTTCAGCTCTATGCTTATTGGGTAATTCTAATTTTCTTACATCACATTGACTAATGCATTCATGCTCTGACTTCCTCTTTTCTCTTGCTCTTGCTGTGCAGAACATACAGTAATTTCTTTCATGTTTCATGGTGAAAGAGGGAAAAAATATTAATTTTTTCATCTCTTTTTTGGTACTCGTGTCTTCTGTTTATATAGATATATATTTATATATACTTTGTAAGGGCTTGAAAACATTGATTTTTTTTCTTCATTTTTGAACTATACACACATATAATGAATTATTGTCTGTCAAATGAAATCAGCCAGAAGAGGACTTATTTTTCTTGCTGTCCACTTTACGAGACACATATTTGATAACCTGCCTTCTTCTTACCCATGTGTATTGTTGGAATTCCTTAAATTAAGCAGATTTTCTACCTTAGTTCTAGGAATTTCCTTGTACTATTAGCCATAATCAAATTACTAATTTTTAGGGATAGGCTAAATTCTAGAGATTATTTCCTTTTTATTTTTCCTGCTATTCTTTAAAAGGCTATAGTCAGATTAGAAAAAATAAGAATAATTCTTCTTCCTAAACTTGTTCATGGTATCAAAAGCATCAGGAATTCAGTTGATCCTACTCTTTCTTCTCTTTTCTTGTTCTGTTTTCTCTGTTAGAAACCCTACTCCCATGGGTGACACCGAAAATTCCTCTGAGTCTCTTCATAAACTTCGGCTAACCAAAACTCAACTTGAGGCTCTTCATAAACTACTCAGGACTCCTACAGCTAGTGGGTCACTAGCTATTCAAGGAACCTATCACAACTTCCTGGATACTAGACTCGGGTGCATCCGACCACATGACAGGTAATCTAAGTTTGTTTCACACCTATTTACCTTGTCATGATCACTCTCGGATTCGCATAGCTGATGGATCTTACTCGCTGGTGGCTGGAATTGGGACAGTTAGACTTACTGAAAATTTTTCCCTTGATAAAGTTTTACATGTTCCAAATCTTTCCTATAATTTACTCTCAATTAGCAAGCTGACCAAGGATCAAAAAGTACTTGTTGAATTTTCTGCTTTAGGTTGTGTGGTTCAGGAACAGGAATCGGGGAAGATGATTGGCACTGCTAAAGTTGATGATGGCTTATATGTTTGGAACAAAAACAGTTCACAAGAAGGGATGGCCTTATCTACATCAAAAGAAGATTCTATCATGCTATGGCACCGTAGACTAGGACACCCAAATTTCATGTACTTGAAGAAATTGTTTCCTCTACTATTTCTAAATAAGAAAATAAGTTCATTGAACTGTGAAGTTTGCCAATTGTCTAAACACACTTGTGTCCCTTATCCCTTTGAAACCTTATGTTCAATCTCAACCTTTCTCTTTAATCCACAGTGATCTATGGGGAGCCAGTCGAGTAAAAAACATCACAGGGGCTAGGTGGTTCATAACTTTCATTGATGACCACACTAGAGTTTGTTGGATCTATCTCCTTAAAGAAAAATCCGAAGTCTCTAGAGTCTTCAAAAATTTTCATTCAATGATTCGAACCCAGTTCAATTCAAATATTCACACCCTTAGAACTGATAATGGGAGAGAGTACTTTAATTCTATCCTAAGTCCTTATCTTTCTGAGCAAGGAATCATACATCAAAGTTCTTGTCCTGACACCCCTCAACAAAACGGGGTTTCCGAGAGGAAAAATAGACACCTTGTAGCCGTGGCTCGTGCTCTTATGTTTACTATGGGTGTACCAAAGTATTTATGGGGAGAAGCTGTCCTCACTGCTTGTTATCTTATAAACCGACTCCCATCTAAGGTATTAAACTTTCAAACACCTTTACATACTCTTCAAAAAAATTTTCCCTTGTTTCGTGTTCCTAATCTCCCAACCAAAACATTTGGTTGCAAAGCATTTGTCCACAACCATCAACCTAACCAATCTAAACTTGATCCTAAAGCCCACACTTGTGTCTTTATTGGTTACTCACCTACACAAAAAGGGTACAAGTGCTACTCTCAAACCTTACACCGGATGTTTGTGTCCCTTGATGTTACTTTCTTCGAAAACGAGCCATATTTTTCAGCCTCTCATCTTCAGGGGGAGATACTTAGTGAAGATGAGACCTTGAGCAATCTTCTCATTATACCTCAAGACTCTATCAGCCCTACCACCACTACAAAACCTGCTGAAAATCCTACAGCCACTGTTTTTCCTGTTTTGGAACCTGTTTTTCCTATCTCCACTGTTCAGCAACAAGAAACAAGGGTGATTAACCATACTAATGAAGAAAAACAGCCCACTCATTCTGAAAAACAACAAGAAAAAACTCAGGGGCTTCGTGTATACTCTCGGAGACATCAGCTGCCTGAAACAGAAACAGCAGTGCCAATGCCATCTTTACCCGAGGACTGTCTTGAGGAAGAAGTTTCACCTCCTTCATCTTCCATCTATCTTCCAATTGCAGTAAGAAAGGGCACTAGGAGCTGCACTCAACATCCCATTTCTCGGTTTGTATCCTATGGAAACTTGTCTAAATCCTACAATGCCTTTGTTTCTAATGTTGACTCTATAGAAACTCCAAAAAACATAGAAGAGGCTCTTAAGTCAACCAAATGGAGGCAAGTTGTGTTGGAAGAAATAAAGGCTCTTGAAGACAATGGAACTTGGGAAATATCTAAACTACCTACTGGGAAGAAGACCGTGGGTTGTAAGTGGATTTTCACCACAAAATTTAAACCAGATGGGAGCATTGATCGATACAAGGCTAGACTTGTGGCCAGGGGTTTCACTCAAACATATGGGTTGGACTATGAGGAAACATTTGCACCGGTGGCCAAATTGAATACTATTCGAGTGCATCTCTCAATTGCTGTCAACTTAGAATGGCCTTTGATCCAATTGGATGTAAAGAACGCTTTTCTCAATGGAGAATTAAACGAAGAAGTCTACATGGATTTTTCGCCTGGATTTGAAGGAAGCAAGGGCCAAGTATGCAAGTTGAAGAAGTCCTTGTATGGACTAAAGCAATCCCCTAGGGCTTGGTTTAATCGTTTTGCCAAAGCCATGACTAGTAGACATTACACTCAAGGTCAAGCTGATCACACCTTATTCTACAAACACTCGGATAATGGGAAGTGTTGTATTCTCATTGTCTATGTAGATGATATAATATTGACAGGGGATGATTCTATTGAAATTGAAAGACTAAAAGAGTTCTTAAGTCTTGAGTTTCAACTTAAAGATTTGGGGAATCTTCGATATTTTCTAAGAATGGAGATAGCAAGGTCAAAGGCAAGTATTTCAATCTCTCAAAGAAAGTATGTTCTTGATCTACTTTCTGAAGTCGGACTGTTGGGTTGCAAACCAGCCGAGACTCCTATGGAACCAAACCTTAAATTAGGAACTGATAAGGATGGAGAAGAGGTAGACAGGGGGAGATATCAACGGTTAGGGGGAAAACTTATCTATCTTTCTCACACTCGTCCGGACATAGCTTTTGGAGTAAGTGTTATAAGTCAATTTATGCATGCTCCTAGGGAGAAACATTAGGAAGCTGCCTACAGGATATTGAGATACTTAAAAGGGACTCCTGGTAAGGGGTTGCATTTCAAGAAAGATGTAAATCGAAGCATAGAAGTCTACACTGATGCAGACTGGGCAGGGGCAGTTAATGACAGGCGCTCCACTAGCGGTTACTGCAGCTATGTTTGGGGTAATCTCGTGACATGGAGGAGTAAAAAGCAATCTGTTGTGGCACGCGGCAGTGCTGAATCTGAATATCGAGCTTTGTCCCACGGTATATGTGAAGGAATGTGGTTACAACGGCTAATGGGAGAACTAAAATTATCCTATACAAAACCTATAACATTATACTGTGACAACCAGGCAGCAGTTAGCATAGCTCATAACCCTGTACACCATGACCGTACCAAGCATGTGGAAATTGATCGCCACTTTATTACGGAGAAAATTAACAAAGGGGAAGTTTGTGTTTCATATCTACCTACAAGACAACAAGTAGCAGACGTGTTAACCAAAAGCTTGAGCAGAAAAATGTTCGAAGAAATTATGGGCAAGCTGGGTTTGATTAACATCTACACTCCAGCTTGAGGGGGAGTGTTGGAATTCCTTAAATTAAGCAGATTTTCTACCTTAGTTCTAGGAATTTCCTTGTACTATTAGCCATAATCAAATTACTAATTTTTAGGGATAGGCTAATTTCTAGAGATTATTTCCTTTTTATTTTTCCTGCTATTCTTTAAAAGGCTATAGTCAGATTAGAAAAAATAAGAATAATTCTTCTTCCTAAACTTGTTCATGTATCTTTTTCTTTAACCTTTCAACAAAGCCACAATGACTCCCATCTGCACTTTATGCTTAATTGTCCCGGTGAATCCACTTTCTTTTTGTATCCCTAGAACCTGTATGTCAGGACTGAACATGAGGCAGAATGGGTGAGTTGGGACTCTAACACAAACAATTTGATTAAAAGTTGATGGTTCTGTAGTGCTTTATCGCCCATCACATGACAGAAATGGATATGATAGGTAGTGATTGATAGTTGAAGCTCTACCATTTCACCACTGTAAAGAAAATTTTATCCCGTGATATGGAGTTTCATGCAATTTTATCAACCTTATATATTTTGGTTTTCCTGTTTTGTGTGTGACAATGACAAAACGCAATCGTTATTTTATTAGTTTGGAACAACTTGATCTGTTTGTAAGGAATAACAGAAGCCGAAAACTTTGAATTATAGGAAGACCAGTCCCAATCAGTTTCTCTAATTTTTATGCTAGTTAACGAAATTACATTAGTATGTTTATCAATAAACTTAATCTATTCTATGATTTTGCAATATGGATTTTGATGAGCATGCTTATTTTTCTGTATTTACCTTGGAAAGTCAATTTCGCTTCGAGATAGAGTATACTCTGGCATCCATATGCCCTTCCGAAGGGTTAAAAGATTAAGTAAAAGAAAAGAGGTAATTATATTATTTTGTGAATTCAAGCTTCTATGAATTCGATTTTACCACTTTCAGGAATTGAAGAGAGAAAGAACAAAAGCAGCAGCTGCTATAAAATCCCTACAAGAGAGAATGGAAGAGAAACTAAGGATGGAACTTGAAGAAAAGGTACGTAGTTTTATGCTAACAAAGAAGTTCTATAGCATTTTTTCATAACTAATGAACTCAAGCTGTTAAATCTTTGGTTATTGCAGGAAAGAGAAGCTGAAATGAATTTGAAAAATGCACAGGAGCAAGGAAAAGCAGAATTGGTATCTGCAATTGCAAATGAGAAAGCAGCACAGATTGAAAAAATGGCAGAAGCAAATTTTCATGTAAGCTATTTCCTGGTGGAATTCTTTTATTGAAAATCTGAACAAAATTAAGTTTTCTAGTTTTTAGGAAGAAAACATGAATTGGAAAGTTCCTTTCAGTGTTATTTGATAGAATATGGAATAAATAAATTTAAAACTTATGATGCAAGATTTTTCTTATATGATATGTTGGAATATAGAATGTCATGGCTCTACTTTGAGGGATATAGCTTTCAGGGGAAAAGACAAGCTAAATGTCATGGCATGCATCAATGTTTTAGCTTTCAGTTTAACGCAGTATCAACTTTCATGCTTTCTGTTTTCTGCATGATGATGCTCCATTTGTTTGATAGACATTGTGCATCAGTATATATTATATTTATGTGTGAAAAATGAAACTGTTTTTTTGTTGAAGATCAAACTCATTAAGTGATCAATGATCACAAGCAAATTAGTGAACCTCTTGTGCAACTTCTTGCTAAAATCAAAGGTTTTGCCATTAAATTTTTCTGAATATTATCATTTGCTGGAATGTATTGATTTACAATCTAAACAGTTAATAGATTTCCATCGTCACAGAAACCTGAATAAAGTTTAACTAGTACCACCTATTTTGCAGAAGGAAATGAAAGCAAGAATAGTTTCTGATATATGCTTCAAATATTAAAGTACCGTATTTTATATATATATTAAAGTACTAAATCAAACATGAAAATTATTTCAGGATCAATGTGCATGTCTAAAGTTAAAAAAGAGTAGCCTTCTGAATTGGAAGCTTCTAGTTCATCAGTTACAAACATTAGTTTTAAAAGTGTTTCTCATTTTCTCATTTTTTTATTTTATTGTATACTGTTCAGATGAATCTGATTTTGAGAAATACACATGTTGTTAACTTCATGCTCGAGTATTATTTCATAGTCTAAAATATTGGTTTATTATTAGCCATTCAACACCATGGATGTGATTAGAGGATCTAAACATGGCCTGAACTATTCTGTTGTAGATAAATGCCTTATGTATGGCATTTTATGCACAATCTGAAGAGGCGCACAAGATTCATTCTATTCACAAACTTGCTTTGGTACCTTCTCCACCTTAATTCGTTGTTCTTAGACTCTTTTTTTTTTTCTTTGGAATCTGAGTTATGTTGTATAATGATTGATAGATCTAGTAATAATTCGTCTGAACTTGTAAATCATTGTCACATAACTTGAATGTTCTTGGGTGCTACAGGGAGCTCTTGCTCTAGAAGATGCACTTTCCAAAGGATTACCAATCCAGAAAGAAATAGATACTCTATACGCCTATCTTGAAGGCTTTGAGAAGGATTCAGTATTAGGTTTGGTCCTTTCATCCCTTCCAGAAGAAACTCGGTACTGTGGAACAGACACTCTACTAGAGTTGAATCAAAAGGCAAGTTGTTTTGTACTCTAAGAATTATATGCTACTTATTTCTGAATCATTTCAAATGATATGATCTTTTGGTTACATGGTTGATAGTTTGCCCTTCATAGAATTCAATGCAAGAATTGTATGCTTTACATAGAATCTTAGTTTGTCATGATATGTTTCAAAGAATGGAACAATTTTAAATGCTTTATAGTGACCGGCTAAGAGTATATAGAATCTTAGCTATTTATAAATTTGTGCACTCTTTTCTTCCTCTTATAGCGGCAGCCACAAAGCCCTTGTCTGCGCTGAAAATGGACTGCTTTTATGATTGTTTCATTGTCAATAGCATTTTTCTTTGGCTATGCTAAATAAATTGAACTAAACATGCTCTCACCCTCCTCTTTGTTGTTATCGAATATGCTTCCTCTTTGATTAGGATTGGCTTTGCATTCATTTTTCGATGAGAAACAAAGAATATGTAGGTTCTTTAGCAGTCAAATTTCCCAAAGTCTGGCTTTTTCAATAATAAATTTCTTCAATATTGAAGGGCGCTTAAGCACTTAGATTCTGGATTGTCAAGGTGAGAGGTTTCTAGCTGAAGCCCCTTCATTGGGAATCTTAACGCTGTAACTGCTTTAACAATCCTTGGTTTGCTGAAGTTGGTAAGCTCGGTGCTGTGAAGGGAAGCTGCTAGGAACTGGATTACTTATCCAGTGGATAAAATATTAAACCAGAAAAAGGGAGAGCAACAATGCTATATGCATCATTTAAAATCAACCCAAAGGAGGTTTGCTTCTCTGTTTCAGAGTTAAGGGTCCATTTGTATTCTAACCCTTATCAACCTGATACTAAAATCCATTAAGGATTTTATGATGGATAGGAATGGAGACTAATTGTCTAAAGATGGACTATCGAGTGGTTTGGTTCAATGGGTCAAACCTGATGAGGATAAGATTGTTAAGAGAAAGAAATGCTTTTTTTTTTGTTTCTTCTTTTACATGCTTGGTCTAATTTTGTGCAAGGAAAGAAAGTATTACTCCTTTTATGTACCACTGCCCACTGGTGCATCTAACAGGCATTCGCAAGTCAGTTACTGGCAGAAATTCCTAAATTGTATTCTGTTTAGCACCTTAGCTATTCCTATGGATATAGGGCCAAATTACAAGCTACGTCTAAGCAGTTTTATGAGTTCATTTCAAAGGTGGACTGGAATACTGCTAGAGCTGCTGAGATTTAGCAATAGATTGATGGTTAATAGTTGTTTTGATCCTTAAGCAATTCTAACAGACGCTGATTCATGACATTCAAAGTAAATTCCGTAGATTACTGTTTGACATATGTTCTTCTTGCAGTTTAATGCCTTGAAAGGAAACCTAAGGCATTTCAGTCTGATTCCACCAGGTGGTGGTGGTATCCTGACGCATTCTTTGGCACATATTGCATCCTGGTTAAAGGTGACAAAAAAATGGGATTTACTTTGCACATAATAATAGATCCAAGTCCCTGAAAGAATCTCATGCTTGCCTTTTGACTATCTAATAGGTAAAAGAAGTTGACGAATCTAGTGAAGGGATCGAGTCTATAATCAGTAGAGTTGAAATTTACTTGGCTGAAGGAAAGCTTGTTGAAGCAGCTTCCACTCTTGAACAAGGTGTCAAAGGTAGCCAAGCGGAGGAGATTATTGGTGATTGGGTGAAACGAGTGAGGAATAGGGCCATCACGGAGCAAGCATTAACAGTGCTTCAATCTTATGCAACTTGCATCAGTCTTACCTAATCTCCGAGTCCTGAATATTTGGTTCCCCTCAGGTATGGAACTTTAAAACCACATTGAATTAGGGGTTAAAGGTAAAGAAATTTTCTGGCTTTCCTAGTCAACATAACAGCAACCATATTGGTCTTTTTGCTTTTGGGAAACCTATATCACGATTTTTTTTTTCTTTAAACTGTGTAGATCGTCCCCACGATCCTCCAAATAAAATTTTGGTTTCCATATTTTTTAGAAGCCTTCATGTTGCAAGTAAACTTAGGATTATTGTAAACAACAGGCGTTATATAGAGCCAATTTCTTGTTCTCTTATGAAGATTGTAATAACGATGCATCATTTTCTTGAACATATGTTAGGTGAGAGTTCAGTTTAGTTGATTCATGCAGCTAAACTAGGAGCTATCCTAGGGATGTGTTGTCTTGGGCAAGGAGGTTTTTCAAATTCGGACCAACTTAGCTCGAATTATTGTTTAATAATAACTATTTTTATTTTAATCTAAAATATGAATTTCAGAGTTATTAGTTGGATATATACATATACTGATGAGAGAGGGTATTGTAAGCAAACAGATTAGCTAAACAAGACACATGGCATGTTGGTTGCGGCGTTGTATGGTTCAGTGTTTTTAAATGAATAGGTTGGTGTTGTTTTGTTCCTTCTCTTGCCTTCCGGCGTGCTTTTCATTTTTCAACCCAATAAAAGACCCATGTGCTTAAAGATTTTAAAATCTGGTCTACTTTATATATATATATTGTCTCCACCACTGTCATTAATTTTGATTTAAGGTGAAATTGTTGAACATGTCCTAATTTTAATTTTAATTTTAATAACTACAATATTTTTCGTTGAATCAAAATTTTAAGTTTAATTTATAGATGGATAACCTTTTCTTTTCTAGAATTTGACACCTCTCCGTAAATTGCTTCTTTCTCTTTCTCTTAATTTCTGTCAAAATAAATATTGCTTTTAAAAAGTAAGATTTTTTTTAAAAATGTGTAAATGCCAAAAAATCTCGTAAAATAATTAAAAAAATTGACTAAATCTTTCATTAAAAACAACACCTAATTGAACCTTGACCTTTAAAATTATGAAATACAATAACTTCAAAATAAAAATTATGAAACACTTAATTAAGTCATTGAAATATAGTTTATCATCGAAGCTTTTTGATGGACTATTAAGTATTGATGTGGTTGATTTGATAATTGATATGAAAAAATGGTAATATGGTAGTAAGTTAGAAATTAAAAAGAGTATTGAAGTTATAAAAAATCTAAAAAAATATTAAAGAGTTACTAAAAGTTATTTAAATCTTATAGAACTTCTAGAAAATCATAAAAAAATATAGAAAATTATTTTAAAAAATTAGTTATAAAATTATAGAAAAATTATAAAAATTCTAAAAAAAAAAATACTACTTTTTGTTTTCCCTTATACTATGCTTAGGTCACAAATATATTTTCTTGACGGTTTGCTAAACGAATGAAAAAAATAATTAAAAAAATTTAGAAAAAAAATATTTTTTTTATTCAAGGTTTTAATTAATTTCTTTAACTGAGTAATGGTGTACTTCAAAATAAAAAAAATTATATTTAGTGGGAATAAACAAACATGGCATCACATTGAAGTCCCCAGCCAATGATTGAAAATTGATATATGAAAATGATGGGATTAGTGTCTTAATCAAATGTCGCAGCATGGGCCTTTTGCGTGGGTTTCATTTATGAGTTTTGAGTCTCAATCATAAATCAACTTCCATGACAGACTCTATACCAATAAACAACATTAGGGAGATCATAATATATATTTTGTACCACATCAATGATTTATTGATAATTTCGACATTTGTAACATGCTATTTTTAGCTTAAAGAATCTTAATTTACGTGATTTTGAGTTAAAATCATTTTTTGAGTCATTAGCTTAATTATTTAAGCTTTCAATTTAGCTTTTTAAATTATATAATGTCAAGTTGATATAATTTGGATTCAATTCGTCTCATATTTTAATCATTTTAGAATAAAATCATTTTGGTTTTCAATCATTTCAATTTTAAACTATTTTGAATTAAAATTATTTTAAACTTACATGGTTTTCAAGTTTGAATTATTAATTTTTATGATTTAATTAAATTTGATCAGATTCAATTTTTAAGTTAATTAATTCATATTTCCAAATTCAAGTTAAAATTGATAGTTTAATTGTATCATATTTTAAGTTCTCATTTAACATTATTGTTTACGCAACCAAAAAATTAAGATGGCTACTGATTTTTTTTAATTTTAAAATTTTAGATTAATAAATTTAATAAATAATTTTCTCTATGTTGATAATCATATTTAAATTTTATTATTTAAAAAATAAAGTGATAAAAATTAAATTACAAATTTATAAAGAATACATATACTTGTATTATATGTTAATACGAGGACATTTTTATTTTTTAGGATTAAATATAAAATTGGTACTAAAAATTATCCACTTCTCCCAAATTGATACTTATAATTTTTTATGTTTTAGATTGGTACCCGAATTTTTTTCTATCCATGAAATCAGATTGACATCAACAAAAACATGTTTGCTTAGGATTGTAGAGTCAAAACATAAAGTGAATGGAAAAAAAGTTCAATGACCAAACTGGAAGAAGTGGATAAGTTTTAATTTTATATTTAACCTTATTTTTTATGTTTTTAACAAAATATGTAAAATTTTTAAATTTTTTATTTAAACAGTTGAATTAACCCTCATTTAATTTTAATATAAAATTTTTATAAAAATATTTTTACATAAAAATTTGACAATAATCTCGGAAGCTTTAAAAATTCTTACAATGGCAATGGCAACTTGGTCCGTGAAATAAGTTTAGAGACAAAAGGAAATGCATTATTAGAAGGAACTAATTAATGATTAAATTAAAAGAATTGTACTTATTAGGTGTATCTTACTGTCTAGTAGAAGCCTAATTTTGCCTTGACACAATCACAATATCTATTATTGTTACGACAAAAAAAAAAAAAAAGAATATCCAGTCAATTAAGAGAGAGAACCGTTACCCAGGGTTTCCTTTTTGGCTTGCCTAATTTTAAACCTCTTTTCTATTTGTTTTTTTTTGCTTAATCAATATTTATTTATTTTTATTAATTTGATTAAGTTAAATTTCACCAAGAAGAGTTAAATATTTATTTTTTCAAACAGAAATATTCACTAAAATATTAAAATTTTAATAATATTACTGTAGCAACTCACCAAACAGTCTGTGTGTATTTCATGCTAACATAAAACTATTTATTTTATATGCCATATCAATGAATAATTTAAAATTTATAAAATATTAAAACAACAAAAATTCAGAATTCAAATAAAAAATAAGTATACGTGGATTGTCATGCCTACAAAACTAACATTTTACTTCTAAAATAAACCAACATTTTAATAAATATTTACGTAAAAAAAGTAATTCGGCTCTTTTTGAATGGTTAATGATCAAATTCAACTATTTTTAAAAGATTAAAAGTAAAATTTAACTAAATAACCTAATTAACAAAAAATTAAATTTACCATTATATATTTTTTAATTACTTTCTTCTTCATTTTCATATTTATTGGTTAATGGATCATGGTACACAATATTGTAAGATTGGAATGGAACAGTTAAAAAATAGTTAAAAAATTATAAAATTTAAATTTAAATTATTTTTCATCGAATGAACCTAAAATTTTCAATTTAACCAAATAATTTTAATGACCGAAACTCAATTTAATTTACACGCAATTTATCATTTACATTACACATACTAAATGTTAGAGGGTAAATTATACAAATGGTCATTTAATAATATTTTTCATCCAATTTTAAAAAAAAATTAATTTTGACACAAATGTATGAATTCATTCCTGTTTTGATCACCCGCTATTAAATTGGTTACATAACGTCTTTTTCTAACTAATATAATAACATATTTAGTCATCAATACTTTCATATTCTATCGATTAGATCTTAACTCTAAATAATTCAATAAATTTAATCCTTCACATTTACAAATTTTATCAAATTGATTCTCAAACTTCCTAACCAAAGTTTTCAACTTTTAAAATAGAGGTATTCCACATTTATTAATTCTTTTATTTATGGTTGAAATTATCTAATTCGATACATAACCCTTTTATTTTATATTTTTAAGAAGTTAGTGTTAGAAATTAACTAAACACCATTAAAAATAATAAAAAATAAAAATTTTAGAATTATAATATATAACAAAATTATATAAATAATTTAACTCTGAATGGCATAATTTTAGTTTTTAATTAATTTAGTAAATAATTTGACACTAAATTAGATTAATAGTTATACATATTGCTTATTGTGTATTTAAAAATTAAAAGTAAATAATTAAAAATAAATAGAGTAAATAATAATCTCTTAATTAATTTAACAAACGGACATTCAATTAATTCCTTCACATTTTTTTTCTTGTGAAAAATTAAATGTTCATAATTTTTCTTATATTATTAATTAAATAATTGGATTTTTCCAAGACATTTTTTAAGTCTTAATTTCTAATTTGAAGAACCAACTTCGATGACTATTTCTATATATCTTGATGGAAATATCATATTGTTAACAAGAGTAAATCTAAATTATTTTTTTAAAAGTTTTTCCATTTTCTTTTGTGAAAATTTTGTAAATCAAAGGGTTACAAAAATATTATATTTAGAAGAAGACTAATGAAAAAAGAAAAGCAAATAAAGTTTCCAGATAAACTTATTAGTATCAAGAATTGACTTGGCAAATGGATAAAATTTGTAAATGTGATGAGTTAAATTTATTAAATTATTTGGAATTAAGATCAAATTGATAGAATATCTAAATATCGAGGTTTAAATATATTATTGTACTAGTTAGAAAAGGACTTTCAGTTAACCTGGAGTGACCAAAACAAAAATAACTTCAAATATTAATACCTAAATTGAAAAGTTTTAAGATCAGATAATCAAGGCAGCAACACGAACATAATTGGGTGGATAATTTAATTCATGTTAGAAAATTATTCGAATTACGAACGTTACAAAAGCCGAGCTCAGAACACAAGAAGCCAAGCTGAGCCGAGCCGAAAAGTAGAGCCTTCAAGTTGTCGGTGGTTAACTGAAAGCGTCGGCTGTAACTGTAAGTGAGCTGATTTAAAAAGGCAATATATATATATATAGGACAGAGAGAAAAAGTAGAAGAACAAATATAAAATATGTATATATAGGAGTATTTATCTTTTTATCATTTCTATAGTTATTGTTTTTCTCATATCAAATCAAGAATTGATTAATTGTTCTCTCTTTAAAGGTTTCTTCTCTACATCTCTTGCTTTAATTCTTTGCATCGAGTTTTGATTCTTTAATTCTTTAATTTAGTGGAAAACGATTCATTTCAGTTTTCTGTTTTCTCTCCTAATGAAAAGAACAAAATCAGAGTGTTGGAAATGTGATTCATTTCTCGATTCGTTTTCTTTCGTTTTAGTTTACTAGTATTAGCTGCATTGGATTTTTGCTCTTTCGAGATACACTTATTGTTGAATTATGATGATTTTTGCTTGATCTGGATTTGATTGACAGATTTCTCATTTAATTGATTTCGGTTACTGTTTGGCAGGAGATTTTAATGTTTTGACGACGCGTAGTGGCTGAATCTGGAGAGGGGCTAAGTTTTTTCTTAGATTCAGCGAATCTTGCACTAAAGAAGCAAAGCTGGCAGCGACACTCGCTTGGCGGTTTGCTGCTAACAATAGCAGCGGCCTTGCTGCTAATGATATGGTATGTTTCTAGTTTTTAGACTTCAGTCTTTGGATAATTTAGCATTAAGGGTATGGATTGTGAATTTATGATATTTTCCAATTATGAAGTTTAGGTGGTTTTTTTTTCTACTGTATTTAGATCTCATTTTGCAATCATTGGTAATAAATAAATGCATCCTTTTAGTGGATAATTTGTTTCTTGAAGCTGGGAAAACAGTGTATCTGGCGGCGATCATTTGGAATGCAATTCAATAGTGCCTTTTTCTCTTTTTGGAAATATATTTATACTGATATTTAAGATCTGATGTTCGAACATGCTAGCTTGGATTAATGCTATCAGTTGGCTCCATTTCTTTTAAAGTTTCCCTTTTCCATAGAGATCAGTTTAGAGATATATGCTTAATGATGCTTCTGTCGCTGTATTCTCTGCTTTTCTCCAACTACCATATGGTAGGTAATTGGTATTATTGCAGTCTCCAAGACCACAACCCCCCCCCCCCCAAAGACCCCTTCTCTTTGACCCACTCATCCCTGAAAAAGAAAAAAACAAGGGGAAATGAAATACTAAATGTATGTGTCAACTTCATCTAACCCCTGGAATTATCATCAGGGATGTGAGTTACCTAAATACCCTTGGATCTGATTTCTCCAATGCTTTTCTTGTATATGTTCTCTATATCTTGTTGTAGCTTCTTATGGTCATCATATATTATGTTTTTTTCTTTCACATGGCTAGTTCAATGTGGAGAATATCTAGTTGTAAGCATTTTACATCATTACATTCCTATGTCTATGGTTGCAGGAAAAAAATGGGGATGGCAAACTTCAAGATTCGGAGCTCCCAACTCCACATTCAGTTATGAAAATGGGTTTGAGGTTAGTTTGTGCTTTATTATTTGTAAATATTGTGCAAGGATAGGAGGAACATTGCAACATGAAGAACCGAGCATATGTGAATAAGTAATTCTGTGCTTGGAGTCGTTTACTAAATTTGGAACAGTCTAAATTTTCTGTACAAAAACAGCATAAAGTTTCTTCTTTTTGGCAATGATAGCATACTGTTTAGCTAACTACTTATGTTGTCATTCTAGCTTCCGACAATATATATGTTGCCTTCCTTTGGTATTTTCAGTGAATTTGACTTGGGTTTTATGGTCATAGCCTCATAGGCCTCATTATTCCACTATTTGGCTCTTTTCGTTGTGCTTCCATAAGCCTTTGTATTTTTTTGCTGCTTCTCATGGGTTGTAACTGATAGTGTCTGCTTTAGTATCAATCCCCTGCTGTCCATGATGACATCTATATTCTCCCATTCTCTGGTGATCTCTATGATTATTAGCTGTTATATTTCTATCTTGACCATCTCATGGCCTAAAACTAGGGATCGTACAAGTAGCATGGAGGATCCAGATGGGACATTGGCAAGTGTTGCAAAATGCATTGAACAGTTGCGGCAGAGTTCCTCATCTTTACAAGAGAAAGAGCATTCCTTAAGGCAATTGCTAGAACTCATTGACACACGTGAAAATGCCTTCAGCGCTGTTGGTTCTCACTCTCAGGCAGTTCCAGTTCTTGTCTCTCTTCTCCGATCAGGATCACCTGGAGTGAAGATTCAAGCTGCAACTGTTTTAGACTCACTCTGCAAGGAGAATGAGCTAAGGGTTAAAGTCTTGCTTGGAGGCTGCATACCACCATTGCTCGGTCTCCTCAAGTCCAGCTCTGCAGAAGGACAAATTGCAGCAGCTAAGACCATCTATGCTGTTTCACAAGGGGGTACAAAAGATCATGTTGGATCAAAGATTTTTTCAACTGAAGGAGTTGTGACAGTGCTTTGGAAGCAGCTACAGAATGGGCTCAAGACAGGAGACTTGGTTGATAACTTATTGACTGGAGCCTTAAAAAACCTTGCAAGCAGCACAGAGGGATTTTGGTCGGCGACAGTACAGGCTGGAGGAATTGATATACTTGTAAAGTTGCTCACAACCGGACAGTCAAGCACTCAAGCTAATGTCTGCTTTCTTCTTGGGTATATGATAATGGAGGATGCATCTGTTTGTTCTAAGGTATTGGCTGCTGAAGCTACAAAAGAATTGCTTAAACTATTAGGACCTGATAATGAAGCCTCCGTTAGAGCTGAGGCTGCAGGGGCCCTTAAGTCTCTCTCTGCTCAGTGCAAAGAAGCTAGACGGGAAATAGCTAGTCTCAATGGTATTCCTGCTTTAATAAACGCTACGATAGCTCCTTCAAAAGAATTCATGCAAGGTGAGTATGCCCAAGCATTACAGGAGAATGCTATGTGTGCTTTGGCCAACATTTCTGGTGGTTTATCATATGTCATCTCTAGCCTCGGTCAAAGCCTTGAGTCATGTTCTTCGCCTGCTCAGACTGCTGACACACTTGGGGCTTTAGCTTCAGCTTTAATGATTTATGACAGGAAAGCAGAATCCACTAGAGCATCAGATCCTCTGGGTATTGAGCAGACTTTAGTTAATCAGTTCCAACCTGGCTTACCATACCTTGTGCCAGAACGTACAATAGAAGCCCTAGCCAGTTTGTATGGGAATACTATACTCTCAATTAAACTTGTGAATTCTGATGCAAAAAGGTTACTTGTTGGATTGATCACCATGGCAACCAACGAAGTCCAGGAAGAGCTTATAAGAGCTCTCCTTGCTCTTTGCAACAATGAAGTGAGTCTATGGCGTGCACTTCAAGGGCGTGAAGGTGTTCAGCTGTTGATATCACTTCTTGGCCTTTCATCAGAACAACAGCAAGAATGTTCAGTTGCACTGCTTTGCCTTCTATCTGATGAAAATGATGAAAGGAAGTGGGCCATTACTGCTGCTGGTGGCATTCCTCCACTCGTTCAAATTCTGGAAACTGGTTCTGTGAAGGCTAAGGAAGATTCGGCATTGATCCTGAAGAATCTTTGCAATCACAGTGAAGATATACGTGCATGTGTTGAAAGTGCTGATGCTGTTCCTGCACTATTATGGCTGCTCAAGAATGGAAGCCCAAATGGGAAAGAAATTGCAGCAAAGACTCTGAACCATTTAATTCATAAATCTGATACAGCTACTATCAGCCAGCTGAGTGCATTATTAACCAGTGACCTACCGGAATCTAAAGTATATGTTTTGGATGCTCTGAGAAGTATGCTTTCAGTTGTCCCCTTCCATGATATGTTGTGTGAAGGTAGTGCTGCAAGTGATGCCATGGAGACCATGATTAAAATATTGAGCTCAACTAAGGAAGAAACTCAGGCGAAATCTGCATCAGCTTTAGCTGGGATATTTGAATCCAGGAAGGACTTTCGTGAAAGTAAAATTGCTGTAAAAACTCTTTGGTCAGTGATGAAGCTGCTAAATGTTGAATCTGGAAACATCTTAGTAGAGTCCTGTCACTGCCTTGCTACAATATTTCTTTCAATTAAGGAGAACCGGGATGTTGCTGCTGTTGCTCGAGATGCAATGTCTCCCTTAGTTGCACTTGCTGACTCTTCAGTTCTTGAAGTTGCAGAGCAGGCTGTATGTGCCCTATCAAATCTTATGTTGGATACAGAAATATCAGATACGGCAATTGCTGAACAAATTATTCTGCCTTCTACTCGGATTTTACGTGAAGGAACACTTTCTGGGAAGACTCATGCAGCAGCAGCAATAGCACGTCTGCTCCATTCAAGACGAGTTGATTATGCCATAACTGATTGTGTGAACCGTGTTGGATCAGTTCTTGCTCTAGTTTCTTTTCTAGAATCTGCCAGAGTTGGATCTGTTGCCATAGGAGAGGCACTAGATGCACTTGCTATTCTGTCTAGATCAGAAGTGGCTGGTAGTCAAATAAAACCCACATGGGCAGTTTTAGCTGAATTTCCAAAAAGCATGACTCCAATAGTTTTGTCTATTTCTGATGCAACACCCTTGTTACAGGATAAAGCTATTGAGATACTGTCACGACTTTGCTGTGATCAACCAGTTGTTCTAGGAGATGCCGTTGCTAGTGCTTCTGATTGCATATCATCAATTGCTAGAAGGGTGATCAGTTCCCCTAGCTTAAAGGTCAAAATCGGGGGCACTGCACTTCTGATATGTGCAGCAAAAGTTAACCACCAAAGAGTGGTGGAAGATCTCAATCAATCAAATTCTTCTAACTATCTAATTCAATCACTTGTTGCAATGCTGGTATCTGGAGAGTCGTCCTTGGCAAATTTTCATAGTGATGATCAGGATGCCATTAGCATCTGTAGGCATGCTAAAGAAGAAAGCAGGAATGCGGAATCAGATACAGGCACAGCAGTTATTTCTGGTACCAATTTGGCTATATGGCTACTTTCTGTTATTGCTTGTCATAATGAAAAGAGTAAAACTGCAATAATGGAGGCTGGAGCAGTTGAAGTTGTCACCGAGAGAATCTCTAAACGATCTTCCCAATATGCTCAGGTATTCAATCTTTTTCTTGTCAATTATTCATTTAAAATAGTGTTGATAAGAATAAAATATATGGTGCATATAGTGATATATAAAATTTTTTGATATTTTTCCTTGTCCGTCTGTGCAATTGTGGTTATGCTCCTTTTGTCCTCATTTTAGTGAAACTGTTTCCATCGTCTGGCATTGCAGATTGATTTTAAGGAAGATAACAGCATATGGATTTGTGCATTATTGCTAGCAATCTTATTTCAAGATAGAGATATCATTCGCGCGCATCCAACAATGAAATCTATACCAGTTCTGGCAAATTTAGTGAAGTCAGAGGTATCGGCGAACAGATATTTTGCTGCACAAGCAATGGCCAGTTTAGTCTGTAATGGTAGCAGAGGGACTCTTCTATCTGTTGCAAATTCAGGGGCTGCTGGTGGGCTTATCTCCTTGCTTGGCTGTGCTGATGTTGATATACAAGAACTTCTGGACTTGTCTGAAGAGTTTGCTTTGGTACGCTACCCAGATCAAGTTGCTCTTGAGAGGTTATTTAGAGTTGAAGACATTAGGGTTGGTGCTGCTTCTCGAAAAGCAATACCTGCCCTTGTTGATCTCCTTAAGCCAATTCCTGATCGTCCTGGTGCACCTTTTCTGGCACTCGGGCTTCTGACTCAGCTTGGAAAAGACTGTCCATCAAATAAGATTGTCATGGTGGAGTCTGGGGCTTTAGAAGCACTGACTAAGTATCTTTCTTTGGGTCCTCAAGATGCAACAGAGGAAGCTGCTACAGATCTATTAGGTATTTTATTTACCAGTGCTGAAATTCGAAGACATGAGGCTGCATTTGGAGCTGTTAGCCAACTTTTAGCAGTTTTACGTCTTGGAGGAAGAGCTGCTAGATATAGTGCTGCAAAAGCCCTTGAAAGCCTATTCTCTGCAGACCATATCAGAAATGCTGAGAGTGCCCGACAAGCTGTTCAACCCTTGGTCGAGATTCTTAATACTGGAATGGAGAGAGAGCAGCACGCTGCTATTGCAGCATTAGTTAGGTTGTTGAGTGAAAATCCTTCTAAAGCCCTTGCGGTTGGAGATGTTGAAATGAATGCAGTGGATGTTATTTGCAGAATCCTTTCATCAAATTGTTCAATGGAACTGAAGGGAGATGCTGCTGAGCTATGTTGCGTTCTTTTGGAAATATAAGAATCAGGTCCACTATGGCTGCAGCTCGTTGTGTTGAGCCTCTAGTGTCTCTCCTTGTATCTGAGTTCAGTCCTGCTCAGCATTCAGTAGTCCGTGCATTAGATAAACTTGTAGATGATGAGCAACTGGAAGAACTAGTTGCCGCACATGGTGCTGTAGTACCACTTGTTGGCCTTTTATATGGTAACAACTACATGCTTCATGAAGCTATCTCAAGAACTCTTGTAAAGTTGGGGAAAGACAGGCCTGCTTGTAAGATGGAAATGGTCAAACTTGGAGTAATTGACAGCATACTTGATATCCTTCATGAAGCACCAGATTTCCTGTGTGCTGCTTTTGCAGAATTGCTACGAATACTGACAAATAATGCTACCATCACTAAAGGACCATCTGCTGCGAAGCTAGTTGAACCCCTTTTTCAGTTGCTGTCTGTACTCGAATTTGGACCTGATGGACAGCATAGTGCTTTACAAGTCCTTGTAAATGTTCTGGAGCATCCACAGTGTCGTGCTGGTTATACACTGACCTCTCACAAAGCTATAGAACCACTTATCCCACTTCTTGATTCTCCAGCTCCAGCAGTTCAGCAGTTGGCAGCAGAGCTTCTATCACATCTGCTCTTGGAAGAACATCTTCAGAAGGATGCAGTGACACAGCAAGTAATCGGTCCCCTTATAAGAATTCTTGGTTCTGGTATACATACCTTGCAACAGAGAGCTGTGAAGGCACTTGTTAGCATTGCACTAATATGGCCAAATGAAATTGCAAAAGAGGGTGGTGTCTGCGAGCTGTCGAAGGTCATATTGCAAGCTGATCCTCTGCTCCCAAATGCTTTATGGGAATCAGCTGCTTCTGTTTTAGCTAGCATCCTTCAATTCAGTTCTGAATTTTATTTGGAAGTTCCTGTTGCTGTTTTGGTAAGGTTGCTCCGTTCTGGCTCCGAGGGCACTGTGATTGGTGCACTGAATGCTCTTCTGGTATTAGAAAGTGATGACGGAACCAGTGCTGAAGCAATGGCTGAAAGTGGTGCCATAGAGGCACTCTTAGAACTTCTCAGATCTCATCAGTGTGAGGAAACAGCTGCAAGACTGTTGGAAGTATTACTCAATAATGTAAAGATTAGAGAAACAACGGCAATTAAAACTGCAATTGTACCATTATCCCAGTATCTCTTGGATCCACAAACCCAAGCTCAGCAGGCAAGGTTACTGGCAACATTGGCTCTTGGTGACCTTTTCCAGAACGAGACACTCGCTCGAAGTGCTGATGCAGTTTCAGCTTGCCGTGCTCTTGTTAATGTGCTTGAAGACCAACCGACAGAAGAAATGAAAGTGGTAGCTCTATGTGCTTTGCAAAATCTTGTAATGCACAGCCGATCAAATAAGAGAGCAGTGGCTGAGGCTGGTGGTGTTCAGGTTGTATTGGATCTAATAGGTTCAAGTGATCCAGAGACATCCGTTCAAGCTGCAATGTTTGTGAAACTTCTATTTTCTAACCATACCATTCAAGAGTATGCTTCTAGTGAAACAGTCAGGGCCATAACTGGTAAGCTCCACAACTCTGTTGGACTTTAGTTTATGTCGATGGCTAATATGAGAAATCACTTAAAAGCATGTCTAGTTTACGAAAGTTTCTGTTCTCATGCCTACTGTATGGTTATATTGCATATACTTTAAGTAGGGTTCACAAACCTATGGGTGTAACATTTTAAAAGAACCTCTTTCATAATGGTTGCCCTTGTTAATGTTAGTGTCTTGGCTCACTTTATGCTTCCATTTTGCTGGTAATTCTGAGGGCTCCATCATTGATTGAGGGTACTTCTGGTTGTGGACATACCATCTTAAAGGGTTTCTGTTATCCCCATTCCATATCGCTTATATTGGACAGAGTTGCGGAACACAAAAAGTGATTTACTGATGAAATGCTTGCAACTCAATTCTTTCTGTTCTTTCATAGTCCATGAATGTTGCCCTGCAGCTGAACTGAAAGAGCTGGATGGTAAATTGTCTGCTTTTAGACCTTTATTGCCTGTGTGAACAATATTGACTGTGCTTGTGTGTTTATATGCACCTAGTTTTCAAGATCATGTGCTAGGAAGAAGTGACAAACAACATACATTGTTCAAAGACCCACTTATTGAATTTTGTTTTTCTTTTCTCAATTTGGTTTATGATGGTATTGCTAATCCATTTTTCTTTATAGAACCTTTTCCATGCAAGCTTTTCATTCTCTCCTTCAGTAACATCTATCAATATCTTTCAGCTGCCATTGAGAAGGACTTATGGGCAACTGGAGCTGTGAATGAGGAGTATCTAAAAGCTCTGAACTCTTTATTTAGCAACTTCCCACGTTTGAGAGCAACTGAGCCTGCTACACTCAGCATTCCCCATTTGGTTACATCACTCAAAACAGGTTCTGAGGCAACTCAAGAAGCTGCTTTGGATGCTCTGTTTCTACTCAGGCAAGCTTGGTCGGCTTGCCCAGCTGAAGTTTCTAGAGCTCAGTCAGTTGCTGCTGCAGATGCAATCCCATTGCTGCAGTACTTGATCCAATCTGGCCCACCTAGATTTCAGGAGAAGGCAGAATTTCTGTTGCAATGCTTGCCGGGGACATTGGTGGTGATAATCAAGCGTGGCAACAATATGAAGCAATCAGTAGGGAACCCTAGTGTTTTCTGCAAACTTACACTTGGCAACACTTCTCCTCGGCAAACCAAAGTAAGATGCTTTATCCTTCTCCATCCTGTGTGTCCAACTGTGATTTGATACGAGGAACTTTTCTTTCTGAACTTTTTGGTTATCACCTAATTATTTGGTAGAACTAAAAGATTAGTTATGTATGGTAACATGAGATTTTGGTAGCCTGTATATTCCCACACTTTTTCAGCTGCTCAGCTCCTTTAGTCTTCATAACTACTTTCCTCAAAAGGATACACAAATTTGCTGATGTTTGGTTTCGAATCTCTTAACCAACTCGTGAAGAGTTATGGTCAAAATGAAATCGTGAAGAGTTATGGTCAAAATGAAATCGTGAAGAGTTATGATCAAAATGAAAGGGGATGTTTCTAGTTATAATATCTTCAAGCTTTCTTGGTTGTGACTCACTCGAACAAATTTTAGTCTATTTGTGCTGGTCTGAAAATTACTTGAAAACATTCTCTGCTTTGATCACTCTCCACCTTCTGTAATTTGTGCCATCCTATCTTATCTGTTCGTTGTTAGGTTGTATCGACTGGCCCTAATCCTGAGTGGGACGAAAGTTTTGCATGGACTTTTGAGAGTCCTCCAAAAGGCCAGAAGTTGCACATATCTTGCAAGAATAAGAGCAAAATGGGGAAGGTAAGCATATCATTTGCTTGTTTGTGTTTTTTTTTTTCAAGAGAATGTTGTACTCATTTTAGTTTCCCTCATTTTCTTTTTTTTCACGTCAACAGAGTTCCTTTGGAAAAGTTGCTATCCAGATTGATCGGGTTGTAATGCTCGGACCTGTTTCAGGAGAGTATACCTTATTGCCGGAGAGTAAAACTGGGCCCTCACGGAATTTGGAAATAGAATTCCAGTGGTCTAACAAAGAATGTCAAAGTTGATTTTTATTTTTTTATGCAAATAGAAAATTTTGAGGGTGGGGGAGATGACTATAATGATCAATTTGGAAACCTCTTTTTTCTTTCTATTTTCTTTTTCCCCTTTTCAGTGTAAATATTCTACAGAGATTTTAAGTCTTTAAAATAGTCATTTGTGAAACGTATTCTTTTTTAATCTGAGTTTCTTACATATGGATGCAAAGCTGTTTTGCTTTGTACTTCTTTGTATTCAATTTGAAAGAAGATAAAAAATTTTTGTTTTTCCTTTTGGAACTGAACGTCTTTTGATTGTATCGAACTCTTTTCTTGCATGAAGTTGATCAAGTCGACGCTGAAATGGTTAATAATTTTTGTGCTTTTTCACCCTTTACATCGTGCATGGTTTATTATCAATTTATTTTTACAAAATGTTTTCTTAGTACAATAAAATATATATTTAATTGTTTTCTTAAGAAACTATATAACATAAACTCTATATTTTAAACTTTAAACCTTAATAAAATAAAATAAAAATGTGAAATTCGATTTTCCGTGATTTTTATTGGAATCTTGAACTCCGCATCTCTTTGCGAATATTTGAATTGGACTGGACCAGTTTTGAAAGGTTTCAGATTAATTGAGTTAAGAACCATTATATATCGATTCAATTAGGTTAAAAAACACATTGAATCATCCAAACTAAATCAAACCAATTGAATTGAATTTTTATTTCTTGAATATTATTTATGGTGGCTTGATTGGTTCTAGCACCGGTTCGATTTTGAAAAGCTTGCTCTTTGCTCAAACTTTAATTGTATGATTGAACATTTAACTTTTAAATTAATATGTAGTTTGCCCCCTATACTTGTCTAAAAACACTTAGTTAGTTTTTTTGTACTTGGTTGGTACCTTTGCACTAACACCATTAGTTTGTATTGACATAACAGCGATGACCAATATAGTGACTCGTGACAATCTCTCAGTATGTTACGTGGTGGATATAAATTTAAAAAAATATTAAAAATCTTCTAAAGAACATAGATTAATTTTAAAAAAATATAATTTATTGGATAAATTTAGGTACCAACTAAGTACTTTTAGACAAATTGAGGGAGCAAACTATATGTTAATCATTAAAAAACTAAAGATGTTAACAAATTGGGGGCAATGTGTGTGACAGAATACAAGTAAAGGTACCAATTAGGTACAAAAAAGAGTTCAAGTACCAATTAGATACTTTTAGACAAGTTCAAGGGGCAAATACATATTAACCCTTAAGTTTTTTATTTGTTTATACTTGTTTCTCAAGTTAAATAAAACAAATATGAATAAGATTTTAAAACTCATTTATTAAATGAATTGAATATAATCAAAATTGTTCGATTTATATATGTTATTGTTTATATTTGTTTAAAGCTCGTTTAATAAATCAGTTACAACTCGATTATTGTTCGATAAATATATAAATAATAATATTATTAAGACTTAAATGATCAATTGGTCTTAGTTGATTGAGTCTTAACTCGGTTTGTATTGTTATCGCAACAACCTTGAAGATGTGAGTTTGAACACAGTTAAGCACCTAATATCCTCTACTTCAGGTAGGTTAGGGTATTTTAGGTATTGTATCAATAACGACAAAATGGTACCTAAATTAAATCGTTTTTCCATCTTGATACCTAGTTTTTTTTTTCCAGAAGTGGTACTTAAATTATATCTTCGTTACCCAAATCATCCCAACCATTACATCTAAAAGTTGTCACGTGGCACAAAAATCACATAAGATGACCATGTATTTATTTGGTAAAAAACTCCTTTTCGATCCCTTTTAATTTAAATATCAAGCAAATTGGTCACTTTCAAAAAATTAAAACAATTTAATCCTTATCAATTTTGAAAGTGAGCAAGTAAGGAGAATTAATTATAGCATTATATTTTATGTTAATTGTATTTTATGTTAATTGTACACTATTTTTATTGGTATAATAACAAATTTAGCTCTCAATGTTTATATATTCTATGTAAATGTTGACAGAATGTATAAATGTTGTGGGTTAAATTTGGACCAAATTGGAATAATGTGTAAATGTTACGAGCTAAATTTGTTAAATCAAGACCAAATTGATAGGATATGCAAACTTTGATGACTAAATTATATTATTATACTATTATACTAATAAAAAATATGTAAAGTTGACAAAACAAATTAATATTGTGATAAATTGTACTTAGTTGCTCACTTTCGAAATTAATAAAGATTAAATTGTTTTGAACTTTTTAGAGGGACCAATTTGCTTAATATTGAAATTGAAAGGGACTAGAGCAGTCTTTTTAGCCATTTATTTATATAAAATGATTCCAATAAAAAGTAAAAAGAAAAACTTGCAAAATTTAAAATAATTTTTTAAATATATATAAATTCAAAAATATATATATTTATTAAAACATTATTTTTATAATATATTAATTATATAAAATTAAGAAAATATATCAAAAATTTAAAATATATATTTAAAATTTTAAAAAAATAAAATAAAATCCAAATATTCAAAATAAAAGTTTAAAAATTATATAAAAAATCATTTTTTAAATATATGATATTTCGTTTTACATTAAACAAATTATATAAAATCATATAGAATATAAATAATTAACAATATGTACAAATTAAAAAAAAAATCCAAATTTAAAGTTGAGGTTAACTAGTCAATGTTGGTCAACAATACTCGATTAGTGGGCAATGCTTATGTGGTTTTTTATGCAACATGCCACTATGTGTTTAAGTTGTGCCATTGTTAACTACCGCTTGACCGACGAAGATACCAAAGTGGGAAAAAAGTATTTTAGGTACCAAGATGGAAAAAAAAAACATACAATTTAAGTACCAATTTGCAACATTCCTTGGCTCGAGGGCTAACATGGACAAGTGATGTTGCATTACACTTCCTTTACATTTGCAAAATTTTTAAACAAAAACATCATTTACACAACTTATTAGCATCCTTTAAAACAATTTACAACATTTAGAAAGCTTTAGATACATTTTGAAATTATTTTGAATAGTTTTGAAAGTGTTTGGACAAGTCTAATACACAAATGAGTTCCGAGGGCTTATAAAGACCAAAATACACATTGCACAAGTGTTTTGGAGTAAGTCTCATGACTTGAATGTCAAGTCTTGAAACTTCAACCTATAAGTTTTAATACTTAACCTATAAGTCTTGAGACTTGGCTTGCTTATTGTAACGTTTTAGCTATTGGCTTGCAAGTCTTGATACCAAAAGGGTCTAGTCTCGAGAGTTGATGTAGAGGACCTCAAAACATTCATGATACTTGCCACTAAGTTTCAAAATCATTTTAAGGCCTTATCAAAGCTTAATTAAACACAAATTCAATTCATACTCATGTTTAAATCAATGTTTAAATCAATTGAGGAACCAAAGGCCAATTTAATGTATTAATATAATATCAAATAACACATGGCAACACAAGCCTATGTAATTATAAACACTTAAGCTAGCCTAAGTCTTTATGTACATGCCATTATACTATCACAAACAAATACAACATCAACTACTTTACAGTTTTCAAACCTTGTATAGTGATGCGATCCACCTAAGAAACGATCTCAAGCTTCTTACAAAGTCTCTCACCTACACATTTTATACAATTAACACGATAAGCTTGAAGAGATTAGTAAGTACACTAAGATTTCTTACTTTACCTTTTCTCATATTAGTGTCGAGTCTTTTATAAATATAGAGTCTAAATTCAATTATAACACTTACTAATAAAGATTTATTTTCGTTCTGAAACAACTCTCACCTGTCCCGACGTACAGTATGAATTGGAGGTGCCATTAGAGCACATATTTATCAGAAATAAAAAATTATTATAAATTAAAAACCTTAAATAATTTTTATAAAATCATAAAATCAAGTTTGAGATTATTTTGGGACTTAATATTAATCGATTTAAAATAATTTAGAAAAGGTTCAAAAGCGATCAAGGTTATCTAAAACCCAAAATAAACCCCTGGTAGCCAAAATAGTATGGTGGCTCAGGTTTAGGGTAGTTGTGTTAGTAGCTCTGGGGAGATATACCGATTCAACTCCCATACAATACCCATTTCAATCCTTTGCCTCAGTTGTTCCAAAACAATTGAGCAAGGTATCGATACATAGACTCCCTAGAGGTGAAAACCAATTCAAAAACACTTTATTACATCCCTTTTCCAAATGTTTCCACTTCTCCATTTCCACTATTTCAATTCATTTTTGTTCATTTGATTCAACATTCAATTCATTTATGGTTTCATCGAGCTAGTGGAAGGGCTGATTGGACATATGCGTTTGAGGCTAAAATGATTTATAATTAAGTTCTAGCTTTTCACCTATTAATTATAAATTCATTAGTCATTAACTCGTTCTACCATAGTATCGTGACTAAGCTCTCTCCAATGGCATATCATTACGAAAGCAGCTCAATCAATGCTCGTCTAATGACATTGTCATAATTGTTGCTACCCTAATAGGATATCCTTAATCTCTATAGGATAATATCCGTTCTCCCATTGTGATTCAATTTATCTCAAGGTAACCATTACATCTTCATGAAAATTCAATTATAATCAAATAGTAATCATGTCATTTATCACAAAGATGAATGACTTATGGCCATGTTTACTTTTCATCAACCATGTAATGCCAATGAGAAAATATCATTTACCCATGTCTCGGGTTATGAATGCCACTATTGTGAATGACACTACATACTACAGAAGTAGTATACCCAACGCACTGGCTTTCGGTTCCTTTTTTATTTGAATTCAGGCTTTTATTTACATCGAAGTATACGAGTCACAAATACATAGTCCGTCATCCATTCAGGATTTAGGTATGTCACACCATGAACGTCACAAGTGAATAAATCCATAAATGGATTCAGGATCTATTCTTCTTGGGTCTAGTCTGATGCACTATCAGTCTAGTCAGTCACATCTATGTCTCTATCTTCTGGGAGTCATCCGCTCTGATGTCCAAGACAAGACATATTCCCAATTGGACTAAATAAATGGCATATTAGTGTAACAACTCGTTTTTAGTGGTGTTAGGAACAGTAGTTTTAGGACCACGATTCTGATAAGCGAGTTAGTATTTTATTATTTATTTAATGTTTATAGAGTTGATATAGGGTTGTATTAAATTTTGGTTAAGAAATTTAAATGTTTAATAAGTTAATTTAGTAAAAAGAACTAAATTGTAAAAATTAAAAAGTTAGCTTTTATTAGTTGAATATGTTAAATGGCTATGGATAGATAAATAGGTGAAATTAAATGATAATTATACCATATGAATTGTTAGTGGATGGTTAAGTGATATGATTCATGTAATTAAAGTTAATTTTAAAGGTTAAAAAGGTAATTTAATAATTAGAAAAAATAAACAAAAGATGGATGGTTATCATCTTCTTCTTCATTTGGTCAAAATCGATTCTACCATGGATGCTTAAGCTAGGTTTCAATCAAGCTTCATTTCACATTGCATGATCAAGAAACAAACCAAACGGACTTGAATCGTGGGAAAGCTAAAGTAATAGAATAGTTGTCGGTCTTGTTCCTGTAATCGTTTTTTTTAGGTAAGTTCGTAATTTAGTTAAAGTAATTTATTTGGTTGCTAGTTATAATTTAATATACATTTAGAAATTTGATGATCGGATTCGTTAACTTGAGAAAACGAGAAACACCATGGTTGAAAGATATCATGGCATTATACCAAAATGAGAAAGACCATAGTTGAAAGATACTATGGCATTAAACTGAATTGGATAAGACCTTAGTTGAAAGATACTACGACACTTTACTGAAAAATGAACAAAACCATAGTTGAAAAGATACTATGACATTAAATGTGATTGAATCAAAACCACAGTTGAAAGATACTACGACACCACTTTGGGATTGTGTAAGACCTTAGTTGAAAGATACCATGACATCCTCTGAAAAATGAAATAATTGAAAAGGATCACAAATTGAATGGTTGTTGTATTAATGATCTAAGGTTTTCCATGTGAATAGGAATTAATGAGTACGTAAGTGATATTTGTGATAATGTATGTTTTATGTAAAGTAATTTTACTCAGTAAGTTATGTTTACATTTGTTCGCACTTACTAAGCATTATGTGCTTATGTTGTTTGTGTTTTTCCTTGTAGATCACGAAAAGCTTAGTTGATTAAGAGTTCAAGTCAGAACATACACACTATCCATGTCTCATCTTGGTAGATGTTTTGGGTCATTTTGATGTTGGTTATGAATGACATGTATTAGGATCTTTTGGTTACCTTGTTTATGTTGTTTATGTTTGGAACTTGACTTGGTGATACCTTGTAAGTATGTACTTATGTTTGATACTTTGGTTAATGTTGTGATCGCAAATGTTTTTGGTCTTTTGGTTGATGCCTTATGATAGTAAATATAAATGTTGTTTAAAGGATTTGATGAAACAAAATATTTGAATAGTGTTAATTACATATTTTAGCTGTTGCCTTGAGATGAAGTTGTGTGATTGTTGGAATTAGACATGAATGGTATGAATGAATGGTAAGTTAGGTATGTGACTATATTTGTACAATGTGAGTTTAAATGCAAGTTGGCTTGGTGTGTGATGGCTGTTTGATTTGGCTTAATTTGGAAAATGAATTGTGGTGTCAATGAGGACACATTGGTTAGGCACTTAGGTTGAATGTTTTGGCAGGTGTATGACTTGTTTGAATGGGTTTTGAAGACTTGAAAATGGGTGATTTTGATTTGGCTTGGCGTCTAAGAAAAGGGCTTTGTTTTAGCTTGTTTTAAAAGGCATTTTTGATGCATGGCCTGAGAAATGGTTGTCACACGGTCGTGTGCCACACACGGTCACACCACATGACCGTGTGTCATTTTAAACTTTAGGTGCAGGTTGGTACACACGATCACCGATAGTTACGCGATATGTCAACATGGTTGTGTAACCTTACTTCGAACATACACATGGTCTGACACACGGGCTGGGACAAGGTCGTGTCTCCTATACTTCGATTTGTACAAGGTTAGCAACACGACCATGTTTTTGAGTCACACGGCCTGACCATATTGCCGCGTGACCCCTATTTTCAAAATTCACAAATTTTCTTAAAATTTCATGTTTTGTTTCAAATTAGTCATTGATTGTTCCCAAACTATTTTTAAGGCCCCGTAGAATCGATTTAAGGTCGGTAAATGTAATTGTGCTATGAATGAATATTGGAATTGAATTTTAGTATTTTAAATTGATTAATTATTCTATATGATGATAAGTGTTTGAAATTGTACTGTACTACTCTGTAACTCTAATTCAATGATTCAGACGGGTTAAGGGTGTTACATTTAGTGGTACCAGAGCTACGGTTTAGTCGATTCTTGGACTGAACATAGTATGTATGGAGTCTAGGAATACATGCCATTTTATAACCTATGATACTGTGATGTCTCCTGACTTAAATTGATTTTGTTATTTATACAGATAATAGATGACATTGGAACCTAATTGAGTTAATTAAAATGAACCTGAAAGTAATATTCTAGCCTCGATACAGGGGACAGTTCATAATGAGCCCATTTCTAAGGGCTGTGGAAGTGAGGCATGTGAAGCTTTCTTCCATATGATGTTAGAGTGGTTTACTGACTTTATGCAAACCAATTGAGGGCTCAACAACCTCCGCTGTAATACCCCAAAAATCTTGAAGCCTAAAAATTTCGAAATCTCGAACTTTTTTTGTTTCGTTTTTGATAAAAATTTTGTTTAATATTCTTATCCAAGCGATAATTTTAGTAAGTCTTAGTTAAGGTTTGAGTTTGAACCTAGGAATAAATGAAATTATAGTTTAGATATTAAAAGAATCAGGGCTGGCAAGTAGTTGGGCTTTTAAATAAAGTTAGGGGAAATAGTAACAAAAAGCCTTGTAGAAGAGTGGCTAAGTGACGCCACTTAGAGTGTAAGGAGGTGGCGTTAATAGCTAGCAAGGAGGTCCAAGGTTCAAATCCTAGCTTAGTGTTTTTAGAAGTTTAATTTTGGCCTTCTAGAAGGATGGAAGTGGCGTGAAAGTGGACTCCAAGGGAAGTGTTCAGGAGAGAAAATTAAGGAAAGGATCAAGGGGTTATCAGGGAGAAAAACGAGGAGATGAGAAGGGAGAAGTGATGGAGCCGAATGGGGAATTGGGCATGGGAAAATTCAGATATAAGGCTTATAAATAGGTGCCGAATGCTAGGGTATGAAGCTAATGCCGAATTTCTTTCACCCTATTACCAGAAACTCTTTTCTCTAAAGCCGAAAACCCTATACTTTCTTTTCTTTTTCTTATTCCTTGTGCCGAATTCTATTCTTCCTCTACCTCATTACTGACTTTTCTTTCTTTTTCCATGGGGCCGAATAAATCTCTTTTACCATACAAATCGCACGGGCAGAAACCTTCTTGGCCGAATACTCTTGGTGTTGTCAGTACCCTTTCTAATCGGTCAAGCCTAGTGTAAGTGCTTTGTTCTCATAATCAGGTTTTGCTAATTATTGAGTATACAGTCCCTCACTTCTTCTAATCAGTTTTGGGTAGGAATAGGTAACGAATCTCAGTCCCTGGATCTCTACCAATTTGCTCCTCCGGTGAGAGACTTTGGTAAGTGCTTTTGATCTTGGTTGGCCGAATGTTCATAGTTAAAGTAAGGGGACTTGTTATCACAAAAAAAAGTAAGGGGACTTGTGTTGGATACGAGTCATCTATTATTTCAGATTAATAGTTAACATTAATGCAGATCTAAGGAGTACGAGATCAAGGAGAATCTATTTGGGATTTGTGTTCAAGGTAAGGTTAAGGTGAGATTCCGGCTTTTGGGAAAGTATTCGATAAGTATGTAAGATTAATATTTGAGTGATATCGATTGTAGGTCTAGGCTAAGGAGATCGCATCATGCTTGCTTACCAGGTGTGTACATACACTGCACACACACAATGAATCAGCAAAAGCGAAAATGCCAAAAGCTGAAATGCCGAAAAGCCGAAAGTTGGGCTACGATAGTCACACGAGTGCGCGAACACTCGTGGAGAGGAAATTGATGGGTTGCCTGAGGCCCACATACGATTCCGTGGACTTGGGTTGAGAATTGGCCAAATGGGCCGGAATGGGCTAAATGGGCCTGATGGGTTGTTGGCCCCATAATAGACAAAGATTGATAAGTGATGCTATGTGTTTGAAAATTTGTATGTGAGCATGAGTATAATATGATTTGGGCCTAATGGGCAATATAAAGGTGAATTGGGCCTAGTGGGCCATAAGAATATGAATTGGGCCAGATGGGCCATTTGAATAAGATTGGGCCTAGTGGGCTATATGCATGTATGTAGGGGTATTGGGCCTAGTATATGATGACTACATAAAACTAAATTAATTAATTGAGATCGTGGACAAGTCATAGGGTTAAGGTGTGGCAACGGGTATATGCATGTCTAGGATTGGATCTAGGGAGAGCTTGGTACTTAAGCGGTCTTAATGACCCACCACCTCTTCTCTGGAATCCTACTTGGTGCATAGTATTCGTTCACCTTAGCTTGCGGGGCTTGTTCATGGGCCAAGGTAAGTGAAAACCGTAATTAAGAGAAAATTACCGAAATTCCTCTAATGGCAAAAATGACCAAAATACCCCTAAGTGTTGAATGTAAGTTTTGTGGATGTGACATGCATACATATGATTTTCTGCTTAGGTTGCATATGGGGTGGGAATTATGGTACGGAGGAAGTATATGAGGATCGCATGGTTGCCTGAGAATCGTGGATCCATCGACGGCTTTTAAATCCCAATATGTAAATGAATGTAGTTTTGCAACCGGGCTACCATTGGTGTGTGGGCTGGGTGGGTCGATATTTATATCCCCACATAGTGTTGTGGGGGACGGAGCTGGTGTGTAGTGGATGGATAATTTGAATGGGATTGCATTGCATGTTTGATGTGTGATAATTTTTGAATGCTTGTTTTTCATCAAGGGTTGTACACACTGAGTTTGCAAAAACTCACCCCCTCTTTTATTTTATTTTCAGGTGATGCTTAGTAGACGGTTCGATGTTTGGAGGGATTCTGGGTGGCCAGCTAGCAAGACAAATTTGGACCTTTTTTTAAGCTTATAAGTTTTTATTTTATTAAGTATGTTTCAGACCAGATTGTAGTAAGGTTTTCATTATGCTATTATTACTGGAAGTATTATTATTTCCATCGTAATTATGAGAAGTTGAACATGGGTTTCCTAAATTATAGTATGTTTTAAACGTTTTTGCAACTTAATTTCTAAATGATAAGTTTTCTTAAATCAAATGCTTAAACCAAAGCTTTCGTAATTGAAAAGTGTGTTTATTAAGGTTTCTTTTGTTTAAGAAGGGTTTTCAATGAAAATACAGTTTTCGCTAAAACACTTCAATGTTACATGTCAGATTCAGCCATAACGTTTGGGTCGGGTTTGGGGTGTTATATTTAGTGGTATCAGAGCCCAGGTTGCAAAACTCGGGCTGTGATTTGGGCCTTATTACTTGGTTTCTTTTTGTATTTTAATTTTTTTACAATATTTTGGAAAAGAAAAAGTCTTGCTGAGCGGCACACTGAGTCTCCAACGTCAAACCAAGTAAATATTCTTATTCTAAAGTTTATTTAAATTTTTATATAATAGATAGTTAGAGGGCTACTTTAGATGATTTTGTTAGAATGGAACCAAAGTCCGCAGGAACTTGAAACTGTAGAGGAATTCTGAAAACAGTCTTCTCTTTAATTATTTCCATGAAATATCGGGTTTATTATTAAAATAATTAAAACTTCACAAAATTTGTAATCCAGATAATACGCGAATCGACGATGAGTGCTAGAAGATGTACAAGGGGCCGTGGCTGAGGCAGCGAAAGTTTTAGGCCTGAATCGTCGACATCGGGCCATATGCCCAATATTGGAGTAGAAGAGGCTCCAGCCTCACCTTTGGCTGGGAATGGACCGTATGATCGGGCCGCGGGAGAAGATACATTGTCGTAGGTAATGCTGAGAATTTTGGAAAGGGTCGCTGGGCCCAATAATGGCAGCAGAAATCGGGGGTCTATTCCGAAGCGACTTCGATCGAACGGGGCTGAGATCTTTAAGGGCGTGGCTGGCGTGGCTCCTAATGTGGTGGAATATTGGTTGGAGGTCACTGAAAGGATAATAGAGGACCTGGACTGCTCACCTGAGCAAAAGTTAAAAGGAGCAGTGTCATTGCTTAGGGAGGAAGCCTACCAGTGGTGGTTGATAGTGAAAGAGGGCACCCAACTGGAGTGGGTCACTTGGGAGTTCTTCAAAGCTGCATTCGAAAGGAAGTATATGGGTGCAAGCTATGTGGATGCTAGAAGGAAGGAGTTCCTAAACTTGACCTAAGAAAACAAATCGGTGGCGGAGTATGAGGCAGAGTTTTTATGCCTTAGTAGGTATGCAAGAGTAATGGTGGCAACGGACTATGAATGTTGTGTTAGGTTTGAGGATGGATTTAGAGATAGCCTCAGGATGTTGATAGCTCTATAAAGGGAACGAGTTTTCTCAGAATTGGTGGAGAAAGTAAAGATAACGGATGAGGTAAAGCGCATTGAACACCTAAACTAGGAGAAAGAAAGAGGTAAGAATAAGAGGGAGGTTGAGACTCCTGGTGTGGGACAAAGGCCTAGGGCTAGGGCCAGAAATAATGGGCCAGTTAGAGCAGGGTCCCCTGCTACGAATCCAGGGGTGCCACCTTGTGCTGATTGCGGGAAAAGACATGGAGGCTGTTTTGCTTGTGGGTTTATGGAACATAGGATCAGGGATTGCCCCCGAGCGCTAGGTCGAGAGCCAGTCGTTGGAAGGTGGTGCTCAGTCGCCACGGGGTGGACAGCTGCCGCTAAGGGTCGTGGACAGGCCAGGGGCGATAACGGTAATGGACGTAGAGGCTGAGCACCAGGCAGAATTGCGAGCCATGCTAAGGCGAGACAGCCAGCTTTGGTTTATGCTGCTCGTCGTTGAGAAGACGGGGATGCCCTAGATGTGATAACGGGTATGTTCTTTATATATGAGTTACCTTACACAGCCTTGGATCGACGCATTCATATGTTGTATGTAATAAGATTGAGTCTTTGGGTGATTTGTTTGAAATTACTGTAAATGAGATGACTATGATAAGTCCGTTAGGGCAGTCTATAGGAGTAATAAGTTGTTTAGGGAGGTACCCTTAGTAGTCCCAGGGGTTACTTTTTTAATGGACTTGATGGAGTTTTCGTTTAGGGAGTTCGACTTAATCTTAGGTATGGATTGGCTGGTGAAGCACCAAGCCACCTTGGATTGTGCTGCAAAGGGAATGTTGTTAAGAACAACAGAGGATAAGAAAGTAGTGGTGATTGGTGAATGTCGGAATTATCTGTCGAACGTGATTTCAACATTAAGGGCTGAGAAGTTAGTACGAAAGGGATGCGAAGCCTTTTGGCTTATATTAGTAATACGGAGGCTAAGAGCCCTACTATTAAGAAGTTGAGAACAATTAGGGAATTTTCGAATGTCTTTCTAGAGGAGCTGCCTGTGTTGCCATTCAGTAGAGAGGTAGAATTTGGAATCGAGTTGTTACTTGGGACGCTCCAGTGTCTATCGCTCCTTACCGGATGGCACCAAAGGAGTTGGTGGAACTTAAGACACAGATTCAGGAATTGTTGGATCGAGGATGCATCCGACGAAGTGTGTCTCCATGGGGAGCACCGGTGTTATTCGTGAAGAAGAAGGATGGAACTTTGCGAATGTGCATCAACTATCGACAGTTAAACAAGTTAACTGTTAAAAACAAGTATCCTTTACCGAGAATCGATTTCAGTTTAGGGGAGCTTCGATTTTCTTAAAGATTGATTTACGTTTGAGATATCACAAATTAAGGGTGAAGGAGGCGGATGTCCATAAGACGGCTTTCAGAACTCGTTATAGACACTACGAGTTTTTGGTGATGCCATTTGGGCTGACGAACGCACCTGTCGCTTTCATGGATCTCATGAATCAGGTTTTCCAACCCTACTTGGATCGGTTCGTGGTAGTCTTTATAGATGATATTTTGGTGTACTCAAAAGATGAGGATGAGCATGATGCACACTTAAGGATTGTGTTGTAGACTTTGAGGGAGAAGCAGCTGTATGCCAAATTCAGTAAGTGTGAATTTTTTCTAAGGGAGGTTACTTTCCTCGGACATGTGGTGTCAGCTGAGGGGATTAAGGTGGATCCCCAGAAAATTGAAGCGGTGTTAGACTGGAAAACACCCAATTTGGTATCAGAAATCTGAAGTTTTCTGGGCTTGGCAGGATACTATAGGTGGTTTTTCGAGGGCTTTTCAGTAATTGCTGCACCCCTAACTAAGTTGTTGAGGAAAGGGGTACTGTTTTTTTGGACAGTCAAGCAACAAGAGAGTTTTGGAAAACTCAAGAAAGTATTAACGGAGGACCCTGTGTTGATTCAGCCAGTGCCTGGAAAGGAGTTTACAGTTTATAGTGACGCGTCGCATGTGGGCTTAGGATCAATATTGATGCAAGAAGGAAAGGTGGTTGCGTATGCGTCACATCAACTTAATACTTACAAGGAAAATTACCCAACCCATGAATTGGAGCTAGCTGTGGTGGTGTTTGCGCTTAAGCTATGGAGGCATTACTTATACAGGGAGAAGTGGGTAATTTATTCAGACCACAAGAGTTTGAAGTACCTCTTTACCCAAAAGGAGCTAAACCTTAGGCAACGTAGGTGGGTGGAATTATTGAAGGATTATGGTTGCACGATAGAATACCATCCTAGCAAAGCAAATGTGGTAGCCGACGCGTTTAGTTGTAGGGTTAAGTCAGACTTGAGAGCTATGCTCGCTCGTTTAAGCTTGTTGGACGATGATAGCTTGTTAGCAGAGCTTCAAGTAAAACTGGTGTGGGTTGAGCAGATAAGGTGTAAGCAGCTAATAGATGAGACCTTAGGTCTTCGTTTTAGACAAGTGGAGAGTAGAGAGACATCGGACTTTGGGATAAATAGTGAAGGGGTTTTGTGCTTTCATGGGAGAATGTGTATACCAAAGGACGATGATTTAAGGCAGTCTATTCTGCAGGAAGAACATTGCGGTCTCTATGTTATGCATCTTGGTAGAAACAAGATGTATTAGAATTTTCCTGAGCTTTATTGGTGGCCTGGACTTAAGCGCGAGGTTGTGGAGTTTGTAAGTAAGTGTTTGGTCTGTCAAAAGGTGAAGGTAGAACATAAGTTGCTTTTGGGATTGCTTCAGCCAGTGAAGATTCCACTCTGGAAGTGGGAAAGGATAACTATGGACTTTGTTAGTAGGCTACCCTTAACGCCTACTAAGAAAGACTCGATATGGGTTATAGAGGATCGGTTAACCAAGTCTGCCCATTTTATACCGGTTCACACTGATTACTCATTACAAAGGCTGGCGAGGTTGTATGTGGTGGAGATTGTGAGATTGCATGGAGTGCTAGTCTCCATAATATCAGACAGGAAACCACGTTTCACTTCGCAATTTTAGAAGAAGCTGCATGAGGCGTTGGGTACCAGGTTGAACTTCAGTACGGTTTTCCACCCTCAAACTGATGGACAGTCGGAAAGGGAGATTCAAGTATTGGAAGATATGTTGAGGGGATGTGTGATTGAGTTCCGAGGTAGTTGGGAGGACTTTTTACCGTTCGCTGAATTCGCATACAATAATAGCTACCTAGCAAGCATTGGGATGGCTCCATATGAAGCACTGTATGGGTGAAGGTGTCGAACTCCAACTTGTTGGACGGAGTTGGGCGAACGAAGAGTTTTGGGCCCTGAGTTAGTAGCAGCTACTGAGGATAAGGTGAAATTGATTCAGGATCATTTAAAGGAGTCCTCGAATAGGCAGAAGTCATATGTTGACCTTAAACGACAAGAGATAGAGTATGCAGTGGGAGACTTAGTTTTTCTTAAGGTCTTTCCGTGGAAGAAGGTATTAAAGTTTGGACGAAAGGGAAAGCTAAGCCCAAGGTTCATCGGGCCATATAGGGTGGTAAGGCAGATTGGGCCAGTCGCTTATCAGCTGGAGTTACGTCCTAAACTAAGCCAAATCCACGACATGTTTCATGTTTCTATGCTAAGACGGTGTCGCTCGGATCCTTCACATGTCATGGCGGTTGAAGAAATTGAGGTTAGGCCAGACCTAACTTTCGAGGAAGAGCCTATACAAATAATTGGTCGAGATGTCAAAGTATTGAGAAGGAAGTCCGTTCCATTAGTCAAAGTACTTTGGCAGAATCACAAGGCTGAGGAGGCTACTTGGGAACCTGAGGAAGCGATGCGACATTAATATCCTCAACTGTTTGAATCAGGTATGAATTTCGAGGATGAAATTTCTTTTAGGGGGTAGAGTTGTAACGCCTCAAAAATCCCGAAACCCAAAAATCCTGAAATCTTGAACTTTTTTTGTTTCGATTTTGATAAAAATTGTATTTAATATTCTTATCCAAGCGATAATTTTTGTAGGTCTTAGTTAAGGTTTGAGTTCGAACATAGGAATAAATGAAATTATAGTTTAGATATTAAAAGAATCAAGGCTGGCAAGTAGTTGGGATTTTAAATAAAGTTATGGGAAATAATATCAAAAAGCCTTGTAGAAGAGTGACTAAGTGACGCCACTTAGAGTGTAGGGAGGTGGCGTTAATAGTTAGCAAGGAGGTCCAAGGTTTGAATCCTAGCTTAGTGTTTTTAGAAGTTTAATTTTAGCCTTCTAGAAGGATGGAAGTGGCGTGAAAGTGGACTCCAAGGGAAGTGTTCAGGAGAGAAAATTAAGGAAAGGATCAAGGGGTTATCAGGGAGAAAAACGAGAAGATAAAAAGGGAGAAGTGATGGAGCCAAATGGGGAATTCGGCATGGGAAAATTCAGCTATAAGGCTCATAAATAGGTGCCGAATGCTAGGGTATGAAGCTAATGCCGAATTTCCTTCACCTTGTTACTAGGAACTCTTTTCTCTAAAAGCCAAAAATCCTCTGCTTTCTTTTCTTTTTCTTCTTCCTTGTGCCGAGTTCTATTCTTCCTCTACCTCATTGCTGACTTTTCTTTCTTTTTTCTTGTAGCTGAGTAACTCTCTTTTACCATACAAATCACACGGGCAGAAACCTTATTGGCCAAATACTCTTGGTGCCACCAGTACCCTTTTTAATCGGTAAGCATAGTGTAAGTGCTTTATTCTTATAATCAGGTTTTGCTAAGTATGGAGTATACAGTCCCTCACTTTTTCTAATCGGTTTTGGGTAGGAATAGGTAACGGATCTCAGTCCTTGGATCTCTACCGATTTGCTCCTCCGGTGAGAGACTTTGGTAAGTGCTTTTGATCTTGGTTGGTCGAATGTTCATAGCCAAGGTAAGGGGACTTGTGTTGGATACGAGTCATCTATTATTCCGGATTAATAGTTAAGATTAATGCAGATATAAGGAGTACGTAATCAAGGAGAAGCTATTTGGGATTTGTGTTCAAGGTAAGGTTAAGGTGAGATTCTGACTTTTGGGAAAGTATTCGATAAGTATGTAAGATTAATATTTGAGTGATATCGATTGTAGGTTTGGGCTAAGGAGATTGCATCACGCTTGCTTACCAGGTGTGTACATGCACTGCACACATACAATGAATCGGGAAAAGTCAAAATACCGAAAAGCTGAAATGCTGAAAAGCCGAAAGTTGGGCTACGGTAGTCACACGAGTGCACGAACACTCATGGAGAGGAAACCGATGGGTTGCCTGAGGCCCACGGGGGATTTCGTGGACTTGGGTTGAGAATTGGCCAAATGGGCCAGAATGGGCTAAATGGGCCTGATGGGCTGTTGGCCCCATAATAGGCAAAGATTGATAAGTGATGCTATGTGTTTGAAAATTTGTATGTAAGCATGAGTATAATATGATTTGGGCCTAATGGGCCATGAAGGTGAATTGGGCCTAGTGGGCCATAAGAATATAAACTGGGCCAGATGGGCCATTTGAATAAGATTGGGCCTAGTGGGCTATATGCATGTATGTAGGGGTATTGGGCCTAGTATATATGACTACATAAAACTAAATTAATTAATTTAGATCGTAGACAAGTCATAGGGTTAAGGTGTGGCAACGGGTATATGCATGTCTAGGATTGGATCTAGGGAGAGCTTGGTACTTAAGCGGTCTTAATGACCCACCTCTTCTTCTCTGGAATCCTACCTAGTGCATAGTATTCGTTCACCTTAGCTTGCGGGGCTTGTTCATGGGCCAAGGTAAGTGAAAACCGTAATTAAGGGAAAATTACTGAAATGCCCCTAAGGGCGAAAATGACCAAAATACCTCTAGGTGTTGAATGTAAGTTTTGTGGATGTGACATGCATACATATGATGTTCTACTTAGGTTGCATATGGGGTGGGAATTATGGTACGGAGGAAGTATATGAGGATCGCATGGTTGCCTGAGAATCGTGGATCCACTGACGGCTTTTAAAGCCCAATATGTAAATAAAGGTAGTTCCGCAACCGGGCTACCATTGGTGTGTGGGCTGGGTGGGTCGATATTTATATCCCTACATGGTGCGGTGGGGGATGGAGCTGGTGTGTAGCGAATGGATAATTTGAATGGGATTGCATTGCATGTTTGATGTATGATGATTTTTGAATGCTTGTTTTCCGTCGAGGGTTGTACACACTGATTTTGTGAAAACTCACCCCCTTTTTTTATTTTATTTTCAGGTGATGCTCAGTAGACGGTTCGATGTTTGGAGGGATTCTGGGTGGCCAGCTAGCAAGACAAATTTGGACATTTTTTTAAGCTTATAAGTTTTATTTTGTTAAGTATGTCTCAAACCAGATTGTAATAAGGTTTTCATTATGCTATTATTACTGGAAGTATTATTATTTCCATCGTAATTACGAGAAGTTGAACATGGGTTTCCTAAATTATAGTATGTTTTCTATGTTTTCGCAACTTAATTTCTAAATGTTATGTTTTCTTAAATCAAATGCTTAAACCAAGGTTTTCGCAACTGAAAGGTGTGTTTATTAAGGTTTCTTTTTTTTAAGAAGGGTTTTCAATGAAAACACGGTTTTCACTAAAACACTTCAATGTAGCACTCAGATTCAGCCATAACGTCTGGGCCGAGTTTGGGGTGTTACATCCGCCCACTTTTGTACCATAGCTGAGTGCTTCTATTCCTTAAGGATTAGAAGAGGTGCGTGTAAACATGCCTCTTATTGTTAGAATTCACAAGTTAGGGGCTGAAGAATTCTGTGATAAAGTCGAGGATGATATGGAAAAAGCTAAATTCTGGTTAGAAAACACTGCGAGAGTGTTTGATGAACTGTCATATTATTCTAATGAATGTTTAAAGTGTGCAATTTCATTATTGAAAGGCGAAGCATACCAATGGTGGAATACATTGACAACGGTTGTACCGAAAGATCATTTGATTTTGGAATTTTTCCAAACTGAGTTCAGAAAAAAATATGTTAGTCAGTGATATCTCGATAAAAAGTGGAAAGAGTTCCATGAACTGAAGCAATGTCATAGAATTGTAGCGGAATATGAGAGAGAGTTCGTTCAGCTTAGCAAGTATGCTAGGGAATGCATCCCATCAGAAGTGGTTATGTGTACTTGATTCGAATAGAGCTTGAATGAAGACATCCAATTGCTTGTCAGGATATTGGAGTTGAAAGAATTTGTTGTGTTAGTAGATAGAGCACAGAAAGCGGAAGATCTAAGCAAATCAAAGAAACATGAAGATTTGAAAGTTCAGGATTCAAGTAAAAGACAATTGGGAAAATCGTTATCCTCTCCTTCAAAGAAGATAAAAGAATTTCGCTGTCGTACGTCTGCTTCATTTTAATTTTCTGGGAGAGATCGAGGGAAGCAAGCTAGCTCGAGACCTCAGACTACCCTAACAGCTAGTGTTGTAGTGTCTGTTATGTAAACAAGCTAGATTGCCAACATTTGGGTTAGAAACATTTCGAAGAGAGCTGGGTGAAGGAAGGATCATGCTTTAAATGTGGTTCATTTGATCATTTTCTCTTAGACTGCCCCAATAGATCTGATAGTGATAAAGCTCAAACTGTTCGATCAGGGAATGCACCTTCTAAAGGTAGGCCACCAAAGAATAGTGGAAATGTAAGAGTTCGTCAAAGTGGTACGAAGGACATCGTAGTTCGTTCTGAGGCATAAACGCCAACTAGGGCTTATGCAGTTCAAGCTTAGAAAGATGCTTCAACACCTGATATGATTGCTGGTACATTTTCTCTTTTTAATGCTACTATTTATACATTGATTGACCCAGGGTCAACAAACTCGTATATATGCACTGCATTAGTAACGAATAAGAAAAATACCTATAGAGTCAACTAAATTTGTTGTCAAAGTATCTAATTCGATAGGCCAATTTGTGTTAGTTGATAAAGTTTGTAAAAGTTGCCCACTCAAGTTTCAGGATTGCAAATTTCTGATTGATTTGATTCTATTGTCGTTCGATGAATTTGATGTGATTCTTGACATGGATTGTGTAACATCCCGAATTAGGGCCTAGTCGAAATAGTAGTTTCGAGACCACAAATTCAAATTAGAAATAATTATTTTATAATTATTATAAGGTCTATGATATGTTTATATGATTGTGTAAAATTTTCATGAAGAAATTATATGTAAGAAGTGTTTAATTTGGCTTTACGGACTAAATCACGTAAAGTGTGAAAGTTGCATTCTAAGAGCTAAAGGTATTAAATAGCTATAGAATTTTTAGTGGAAGCCCTTATGTGGAAATTAGCCCATTAATAAGTTAGTGGAAGATATTTGTTTGGTATTATTGAAATTAGTTAGAAATTAAAAGGGTAAATTGGTAATTAAGTTAAAAAGGTATAATATGACAAAAATGCAAAAAAGTTATCATGTTTATGTTTCTTTCTTCCACCGAAATGAAGAAAAATAGGCAGTCATGGATGAGCATGATATTTGGCCAAGCTTCTACTGTTCATCTAGGTAAGGTTTTTGTCCCGATTTGAATTATTTTAATGTTTTCGGAGTCGTGGTAACTCGATTTAGCTATCTCGCACCTTCGTTTTCAGAACTGCTAAAGTTTGTGAATTTTTCCATTGTTGATAAAATATGTATTTTGATAATTAATGATAGAAAATGCATCCTTGTTGTTAGATAAACAACATTGTAAAGTGATTTTTGATAAAAATTTTGATTAAAGACTAAGTTGAGCAATGTGTTAAATTGTGTGATAAAAGTGTGAATATGTGAAATATGTTGGCTGCTATAAGTAAGATAAACAATGGGCTAGGCTTGGGTTGGGATAAAATTGAATGAATTTTATTTTTCGATCCTAGGGACTAATTTTCAAATAAGAGAAAGTTTAGGGGTAAAATTGTAAATTTGAAAAAGTATGATTTTTGGGTCAATTTGAATATTTTGAGTAATAAATAAGCTATATTTGAAATGTTAGATCAAGAAAATCGAGATTCAGGCTTAAATCGAGAAAGTACGTGGTTAAGGGCAAAAAGATAATAATTAGCCGTTTTTGCATTCGAGGTAAGTTCGTGTGATAATAATAATGCAATGTCTTATTTGAATTGAAATGCTTAATTATTATTATATAATTTGTATGAATTGTTATAGATATATTCGACGAGGAATCGACAAACGAGTCGTATGATAAAATTGGTAAGGCAATATTGTTATTGTGATTTGTGATTGAAATTTGAATTGATATGATAATTCAGATGCATTGAATTATGTGTTTGTGGCAGTATGTACGTGATGGTGTTATGTTGCACGAAATTATATTGTATGCTATATATATGCAATGACCTAAAACATATGTCTATGATGTTTGATGACATTGTAATGAATGGTAACTTGGTGTTAAAGAGTGATATTACATGGAATATGCATGACGAGATTTGATGTGGTAAAACTCCCAGTTGAACCGTAGGAATAGATCAGATATCTATTCCATGATGCTAGGGTTATGTGTGAGCCAATGTAAGACCATGTTTGGAACATGGCATCGGCATTGTTATGAGAGCTAGTGTAAGACCATGTCTGGGACATGGCATTGGCCTCAATATACGAGCCAGTGTAAGACCATGTTTGAAACATGGTATCGGTATTGTTATGTGAGCCAGTGTAAGACCATGTCTGGGACATGACATCGACACTGATGTATGGGAGCCAGTGTAAGACCATGTCTGGGACATGGCATCGACATTTTACCCTTTTTGTATGAGGCTTACTGGGTATCCTTTAGTGTTCCAAATGATTCAACGGGTGATTTAAAGATTGTGTCATGATTGAGAAAAGTTATGATTATGTTGCAAGTGGTACAGGTATGTGTGAAAAACTCATGAGAAATGATTTCAGTTTATGATGCACCTTTGGTAAAGATACAAATAAGTAAGTCATGCCCATGAGAATGATTTTTTGATGACCTTGTGATTATGGGCCTATGTTTATTATGTATAAATATGTATTTTTACCATGATGGTTGAAATGATTTGTAAATGTGTTATAAACTTAGTTATCATTATTTTACACTAAAACAGTTTTGGACAGCAACAGTAGTCCAAATTTGAAAATCCACAAAAAATTGTGGAAATTGAGTTAGAGGTCAAATAGAATATGAAATTAAAGCTTATTGAGTCTAGTTTCACATGGAAGAAACGGTGTAAGCAAAATAATTTCATGTTATGAGATATTCGGATTTCTGTGAGATAGGGCTAGAGTGATTTCGGGTTCCTTTATCTTAACTTTGGAAATCATTAAAAATTGTATGAAAATAATTATGGGTTAGAATTCAAATGACTAAATTATTAATGAGTATTTTTTAATATAAATATACGGAAACATTATCTGACTTCTGTACTGTGAGATAATTAATTTTTAGTAAAGAAAGGTCAAAGCTATCAAACAACAGAATAGGGGTAATGTTGAAGAATAAACTGTACTTATTGACTTATCCATAAATTCTGAAAATTTTATAGTAGAAATATATATGAGTCTAGTTTGAAATATTTTAATGGATCTTAATTTAGAATTCTGTAGCTCAAGTTATCGATAATTTAGTGACTATGACTCGCGTAGACAGCTTGGCTGGAATATGAATAAATAGTGGAATTTTGTGCAATTATGATTGTGTTACCTTGAGAACATGTTGTGAGAATATGGAAAAAACATGTCAATAAATATCTTATTATTTTCATATGGACTTACTAAGCTATATAGCTTACCCCTTCCTTTTTCTTATTTTATAGGTTTACTAAGCTAGCTCGGGTTGGAGGTTGTTGGAGATTCTATCACACTATCCAGCTGCTGAAGGGTATAAATGATTTCAAGCACTTTAAGTCTATGGAATGTATAGGTACTTATTCAATTGGATATGTGTCATTTTATTTGGCCAAATGTATTGGCTCATAACGGGAATAGTATTCATTTTGTATATGGCCATGAGATGTGGCTCATATTGGTTATTGGGTTGTAAATCTATTCATATATGCATGCATGTGCTAAAGGTTTCATATGGTGTGGTCATGTGTATTTGGTATGGATGAATTGTGAATGTGCCCTTGATTACTTGTTGGTTTTAAAGTGACTAAATTGGCCGATGGATAGACCTTAGCATAAGTATGAAGTGTAAGAATGTGTTAACGATAATCATGGTATGAAGTTGATAAGTTTGAACTAGGAAAAGTATGGTGCCTTATGCATGAATAAATCGATATGAAAATTTCATGAAAAGTGCCATTTAAGTTATGTTTAAGTAAGTGCTAACGAGGGTGCCAAATGGCTTGGTAAATAGCCATTTTCTGGGCCACAAAGGCAGAGACACGACCGTGTGTCTCATCCGTGTGGAGGACACGGTCCAGCACGCGGACGTGTGACTTGGCCGTGTGACCCTATATCATTGCTAATGTTATAAATAGAGAGTTACATGGGCTGAGGACACGGGCATATCCCAAGGCACACGGGCGTGTGACTCTCCAAAACTAGAAAATTTTTTAAGTGTTGTAAAAAGTTTGTAAGTTCTCGGTTTAGTCCCAAACCACCATCGATGTATGTTTTGGGACTTGTAAGCCCATATAAGGGACATTATGAATATGAATGAATGTTTTTAATGTAAAAAAAAATTTATGGCTCGATTTTACATAGTTGTGTACGTTTAAGTCCGGTAATGCCTCGTACCCTGTCTCGGTCTCAGACTTGAGTAATGGTTGTTACAGATTGGTTGACTATGTATGATGCAGTTGTGACTTTAGACGAAAGCAGAATATTTGAGTAGTGTTAAGTGCATATTTTAGGTGTTGCCTTGAGATGAAATTGTGTGATTGTTTGAAGTAGACATGGATGGTATGAATGAATGGTAAGTTAGGTATGTGACTATATTTGTACCATGTGAGTTTAAATGCAAGTTAGCTTGGTGTATGATAGGTGTTTGATTTAGCTTAATTTGGTAAATGAATTGTGGTGTCAATGAGGACACATTGGTTAGGCATTTAGTTTGAATTTTTTTGCCATGGTTATGACTTGTTTGAATGGGGTTTGAAGGCTTGAAATGGGTGATTTTGATTTTGCTTGGCATATAAGAAAAAGGCTTTATTTTAGCTTGTTTTAGAAGGCATTTTTGATGCATAGCCTGAGACACGAGTTGAAACACAACCGTGTACCACACATGGTCACACCATACAACCATGTGTCATTTTAAATTCTGGGTGCAGGTTGGTACACATAGTCATAGAAATTTAAATGGGTTGCCATGTAACAGCCTATTTTCAGTGAAATCGGAACTGTGGTTTTGGGACCACAAACCTGAAGTTATAAAATTTATTTTATTATTATTTTATGGTCCGCAGTATGATAGAAATACCGTGTAACGCCCCGTACCCGAGACCGTCTCCGGAGTCGAACACGAGGTGTTAATAGACTTAATTCATTACTTAAACAGCTCAAACAATTTATTTTTAAAATTTTCAGTCAAGCTAGCAATCTACGTCACAGTCGCTTAAAAATTCATATCTTGAGTTCCAAAACTCGAAATCTAATTCCGTAAATTTTTCCTAAAACTAGACTCATAAATATATTTACTAATTTTTTTCTAGAATTTTTGGTCGAGCAAATTAGTATAGTTTATTAGTTAAAGTCTCCCCTATTTAAGGGTTCAACTGCTCTGAACTCTGTGTATTACGAATCAGATATCTCCCTGTACAGAGTTTCAATGACTATACTGTTTGTTTCTAATAAAACTAGACTCAATAAGGAATCTGTACATATAAATCATGACTTCTAATTATCTTTGAAAAATTTATGGTGAATTTCCAAAGTCATAACAGGGGATCCAGAAATCGCTCTGGCCCTGTTTCACAAAAATTTAAACATCTCATAAAATATAACTCATATACCTGTTTTGTTCCATCCATATAAAAATATACTCATAATTCTTCAATTCCATAATTTATACATCATCTAATCATATCTCTACTATTTTTAATGATTTTTCAAACTCACGTCACTGCTGCTGTCTGAATCTATTTTATGGTAAATTTTACCTATTTCATGGTTTCCATGAATTAGCTAGCAATTTAGCATACATAACACCAAATATGATCATGATTAGCCATTCCAATGGCTAATCATTACCAAGCATTTCCATACCACTCAATAACCATATCATAAGACCATATATACAAAATGATTATAATGCTATACATGCCATACTCAAAATATGCAAGCCATTATGCCAAGATGGTATACGGATAGTGTGAGCATGCCTCCGACCGTTCCCGATTTCCGAGCTGGCTTGTCAACACTACAAGGAATGAAAAGGAGGAAGTAAGCATAAATTCTTAGTAAGCTCACATGCAAATAGCAAATAACACAACTATATAAGCAAACATAAAACATCATTTGCATAATCATCACCGAGACATTCATATCACATTTTCATTTATCATCTTACCATATTGTTGTTATATCAAGTTTTCAACCCGAGGGTTAAGTACATACCTGTTCAAAGTATTCATTTCACAACACTTACCAATACGTCCCTTTCATCTCGAGTATTCCTCCATTTGAGTAGAATTTTACCCGTTGAACACATCGGAATATAATTCGGATACATGGAAAGTTTGCACATAAGTGCCACATATGTAGCCAAGCTACCATGTAACCCGCCCATAAGTGAACTCGGACTCAACTCAATGAGCTCAGGCGTTCGCATCCATAAGTGAACTCGGAATCAACTCAACGAGCTCGGATGCCTAGTTACATTTCTCGAACTTGGACTCAACTCAACGAGTTCGGACATTCGCATCCATAAGTGAACTCGAACTCAACTTAACGAGTTCGGATGCCCAAATATCCTAGTGACATGTCACTTGTATCCTAATCTATTCCTAAGGTTCAAACGGGATTTTCCTTGAACACATCTCCATGCCGTCTTCCGTAAAATACCGAAACCAATACTCGGTAGCACTTTATATTTAACAAATAATTCACATAATTTGCATTTTATTCGAAAATAACCACAAAGCATATATTTCATGATAAAAATCAGCATATCATATAATTAACATCAATAACTTAAAAATAACAATTATACTACATTATTTACACATGAACTTACCTCGTATGCGAAAATGGCTACTTTTACCATTTCGTCCACAACTTGGTATTTTCCCCATTTTAGCCCGAATTTTAGTTTTCCTTGCTCTATCATTTAAAATATAGTCTAATTAGGACTCACATTATTCAAATTGACCCAAACTCATATTTTGGCAAAATTATAGTTTTGCCCTAAACTTTCACATATTTACACTTTTGCCCCAAAGCTCGTAAATTAAACTTCAGCCTATTTTCTTATGTTTTATGACATGCTGATCATTTTTCCCTTCTATGGAAACATCAAATTCTTACTCTAACATGTACTTATGACTATTAGGTACTTTTACCGATTAAGCCCTTTTGCTCGTTTTCGCTTAAAACCGAGTAGTATAAGTTGTCTAACATAATTTAAAACCTCATATTCTATCATAAAACACCAAAATACACAAATTTCACCTATGGGTATTTTTCCAAATATGAACCCTAGGTTGAATTATTGCTAGCATAAGCTTAATCGAGCTACCGGAACTTCAAAAACGTAAAAATCATTAAAAACGAGGCTAGAACGGACTTACAATCGAGATTGGCGGCTTGAAAAACCCTAGCCATAGTTTCTCCTTGCTACATTCGGCCATGGGGTTAAAGCTGAGCAAAATTGGCTTTTAATTTTGTATTTTAATTTATTTTACCCCTAAATGACCAAAATGCCCTTACTACTAAACTTTCCAAAAATTCCATCAATGTCCAATTTTTGTCCATAGACTTAGAAATTGGTAAAATTGCTATTTAAGACCTCCTAATTAATATTTCAAAACAATTTCATACTAGAAACTTCTAGAATGCAAGTTTTACAAATTATTCGATTTAGTCCCTAATTTCAATTTAAGCACTTTATGCATAAAATTTCTTCACGAAATTTTCACACAATCATGCAATCATATCATAAACCTCAAAATAATCATAAAATAATTATTTCCATCTTGGATTTTGTGGTCACGAAACCACTATTCCGACTAGGCCCAAAATCAGGATATTACATACCGTGTAAAAAATTCGTTAAGAAATTCTACCGTTTATATGCTCAATTTGATAAAAAAGACTAAATCGCGTAAAGAGCAAAAGTTGAGTTCTAATAGCTAAAGGTATTAAATAGCTATGGAATTTTAAAGTATAAGTTCTTATATGGTAAATAGCCCATTAATGTGTTAGTGGAAGATTTTGGTTTGGCAGTATTGAAATTTGGTTGAATTTAAAAGGTTAATTTTGGAAAATAGTAATTAAATGATATAATAAATAAAACAAATGAAAAGTCATCATATCTTAATGTTCTTCCAACCGAATATAGAAGGGGAGAAGCCATTGTTGAAGCTTAAACATTCGGCAACCCTAGTTCCTCCAATTAGGTATGTGTTTTTGTTCCGTGTTTGATAATTTCTATGTTTTCGGGATTGTTCTAGCTTAATCTAGCTAGCACGGGGACTAATTTACAAAATTGTTAAACTATTAGGGGTTTTTCCATTGATGAGCATGCTTGATTTTTGATGTTTGATGATAGAAAATGAATGGTTGTTGTTAGATAAACAACTTTTGTAAAGGAATTTTTGATGAAATTATCAATTAAGGATTAAATTGAAAAATAGAAAACTTTACATGGTGAAATTGTGAATTAAATGAAATATAAGGCTAGCTAGGGACTAAATAGATATTCGACTATGATGGGTTGTGGTGGAATTTCATAAATTTCCATTTGTATGAGATAAGGTCTAAATTGCAAAGAATTAAAAGTATAGGGGCAAAATGGTAATTTTCCAAAATTACGTGTCGGACTAAATTGAATGTGAAGTTTATTGAATGGGTTAAAATTATCCATATAGATCCTGTCAGACCTCATACAGAGTTAGATTGAGGCAAAGAAAAAAATCTCGGATTAGTTACCTTCGTATCTACGTACCCTCGTCGAAGTAAGTTCGTTTAATTAAATTGTACATTTATATGTTTTAAATTGAATTATATGTTTGTGAATTGTGCAATTGCCACGAATGAATATCAATTGCATATCCGGCGAAATACGGCAACTACCGAGCCCTGTTTGAACCTTAGGAATTCGTAGGATACAAATGACATGTTATTAGGGTTACTGATTTCAGTTTGTATGAGCTTACCCATACTCAACTTGCATGAGCTTATCGATATTCAGCTCGGAGGAGCTTACCATTATTCAGGTCGGAGGAGCTTATCGTTTACATCTCGTAAGAGCATACTGATTCAGAGCTTTTATGAGCATACATGTACTGGAATTGACGGATTATAGTTTAGTACACCTTGTGTGTACTACCCGAGTATCCAATGATATTATAAATTGTTCAACGGGCACAGTTCTGTTACAAGGTTATATGAGTTCAATACGAACTATTACAGGTATTTACATGAGATATATGAAATGATATTTCGTGATATATTGATATATGAAATGATTGATACATGTATATGAAAATTGAATACTTGCTGAACTCATCCATGTGTATCGAATTTTATATGTGATTTACATGGCTAATATATTGGTGAACATCTGTTTAGGCTTTTGGCCAATTTGGTTGGGATATGTTATGTTTACTTACCTAAATTGTGATTAAATGGTAAGTTAAATTTTGTGTTATATGAACTTACTAAGCTTAAATTCTTACTCTGTGTCATTCTTTCTTTGTTTTATAGTGATTTGGAGGCTCGTTTGGGTTAGAAGCTTGTCAGAGTTATATCACACTATCCATCGGCTCTTTAGGTACTTTCAATTGTTTAATTTCGATTATAATGGCATGTATAGGTATTTTGGCTAATGTTGGCCTATGTGTGATGTTGTGGTTGTGGCCGTATGCTTTGGCTTGTGTTTTGGTATTTTTTCTATGTATATATAAATGGCCTTGTAACACCCCGTACCTGAGACCGTTGCCGGAGTCGAACACGAGGTGTTAACAGACTTAATTCACTTATTTGCACAGTCCATTTTAAAATTTCCAGACAAGCTGGCTAACTGCGTCACTGTCACCTTAAAAATCATATCTCAAGTTCCAAAACTCGAAAACAAATTCCGTAAATTTTTCCTGAAACTAGACTCATATTTCCATCTAAAAATTTTTTTATAGAATTTTTGGTCGAGCCAATTAGTACAGTTTATTAGTTAAAGTATCCCCTATTTCAGGGTTCGACTACACTGACCTTCATGCATTACGACTTAGATATCTCCCTGTACAGGGCTTCAATACTTATTCCGTTTATTTCTAAAGAAACTAGACTCAAAAAGGACTCTGTAAATATAGGGCATGACTTCTAATTATCTCTGGTTAATTTATAGTGAATTTCCAAAGTCGGAACAGGGGATCCAGAAATCGCTCTGGCCCTGTTTCACAAAAACTTAAACATCTCATAAAATACGTCTCATATGATCGTTTTGTTACTTTCATATGAAAATAGATTAATCAAGGTTCGATTACATAATTTATTAACTATTTAATTCCATTCCTACTATTTTTAGTGATTTTTCAAATCCACATCACTGCTGCTGTCAGCATCTATTTTTAAGGTAAACTTTACCTATTTCATGGTTTTCCATGGATCAACTAGAATTTTGTCATACATAGCACCAAAATGATCGTGATTAACGATTCCAATGGCTAATCATTACCAACATTTCCATACCACTCCATGAACAACATACAAAATGATTATAACGCTATGCTCAAAATATATATAAGCCATTTTCGCATGGCTTTCCAAATATATACATTACCGAAAGGTACATGACCAACAACAAAAGGGCAGTCCTATACATGCCATTTTCAGAGTTCAACTAGAAGAGTACCAAAAGGGCTTTGATAGTGTGGATGACTTCGACTTTGACACTCCCGAGTCCGATAGATGACGAACCAAAATCTATAAAACAGAGAACCAAAGAAACGGAATAAGCATTTAATGCTTAGTAAGTTTTGAGTAATGAAATCATGCACAACTGAAGTATAGCATTCATATGACTAAACGAATAATTTCATGTACACATATTCTCACAATCATACCTACTTCACATTTCCAACCCTTATATTCATACATAAGGAATCAACTTGACTAAAGGCCGGAAGCTTGTTAATCGATTGAGCGAATACTATTTAAAAGGAATCAATTATTCCAATGCATATACAAAACATACCTCATCGTTGGGGTTTTACGAGCGTATTAATTGAAATTATTACAGCAAGATCGCTCATTCCTAAACCAAGTATCTTCGGGATTTAACCGGATATAACAACTCACACAAATGCCTTCGGGTCTTAGCCCGGATATAGCAACTCGCACAAATGCCTTCGGGTCTTAGCCCGGATATAATCGCTAGCATAAATGCCTTCGGGTCATAGCCCGGATATAGCAACTCGCACGAATGCCTTCGGATCTTAGTCCGGTTATCATCCGAATAATCATGCACATATGTCCACAAATCATAACACATTTTTATTTCGTTTTCATTACTAGAACTCAGACACAAGGCACTTATCTACCATTACCATTTTCGGCTCAATAGCCACATACAAAGAGCATGGTTTTGATTCGCTATATAACATGATCTAATCGAATCATAATCTAAGTTCCATTACTCGAAAACTTACCTCGGATGCTGTCGAACGATTTCAACGGCTATTCGATCACCTTTTCCTTTCCTTTATCGGATTTAGTTCCCCTTTGCTCTTGAGCTTAATATTAACAAATAACTTGATTTAATCATTTTGAACATCAAAGAGGAATTCAAGGTACTTAGCCCATATATATTGGGCATTAGAGTCATATATGTACGAAATCATGAATCAAATTCAACATATTAGCCAATATTCTCCTTTAGCCGATTTTCTAAGTCAAGATTAAGCCACCAATATGCTTACCTATAGCCGAATACATGCAACACCAATCTATGTATTCATTCACGTGGCCGAATATGCATGTTCCAATATGATATCATTTCCATTTCGTTTAACACTTAACATTTACCACATATCAATTAACCCATTTCTTTACTCATGTGGCCGATTATACTCGGTCATGCATACACATGATTAAGTTATTTAACACCTAACTCACATAGTCATAGTGTACAAAATCTTAAGGTCTACATATGAATACCCCCAAGTTCCCATGACTTAACCCCTAACCACATTTTTGCTGAGAATTCCTTGAATTTCTAATAGCATACACACATATAATCAATCCGGCAATAGTCTATAGCTCTCTCGGCCACTCATTTCACAACTTAACAAAGCTTCAATTCGAAATCATTAGTGAGCATCAATTAACTTAAGCTACCTTTAAACTTTTACTTATCACCTCATGCCAAACCATCAAAATGAACTAATTATAATTACATAGGTACTACCAAAGCCGAAACCTATGCATACTATTATTCCTTATGCCCAAACCAAAGACCACATTCGGCACTTTCATCCACCATTCTACCAAGCATGTAATATTCAAACACAACCAAACTCACATTCGACCCTAGTTCATAACAAGGTAGCCGATTCTTCCCCCTAGTATCTAATGCTCACCTATGATTCTTTTTATAGTTCAAACACTCATCCATCATCATTCACCTAAGTTTAACATGAAACAACAAAACTCACCATTATTAACTACCATAGTCGAAAACCTTACTCATTCCAAAATCAAAATTTCATCATGGTTTACAAAAATAACTTGATATCTCACTCAAGATCAACTAAAATTTCAAGAACTAATATGAACACCTTACCTTAATATTAACCTAAGATGACCGAATGCTTTCCTCCCTTCTTCCTCCTTTCATTTCGGCCAAGAAGAACCAAAGAATACAACTTGTTTTCATCACCGAATGCTCTTGTTCTTTTCTTTCTTTAGAATCGGCTAGGAAGAAACATGGATGAAGACTTTGTTTCTTTCACCCATTTCCTTCCTTTAATTATCATTTCTTTATTTTATTACATCCTCCATACTAATATGGCATCTAGCTAATTAAAGTTAATAGAAAATTCACATTTGATTATATAATTTGTAGCATGGCCGGCCACTACCTATAGTTTGGCTAATTTGACCTGCAAGTACAAGCACTTTCCCACATATATTAATAGGCCACTTTAACATTTGCCTAGCACATTTCTAAATTTTCTCACACAAGTCCTATTTAGCAAAATTCACTTACAATTAACAAAATTCAAACATGAAATTTTCACACATGCCTATATACATATAATAAGCATCAAATATAACGGTTAATTATTTTTATGACTCGGTTTTGTGGTCCCAAAACCACTTTCCGACTAGGGTCAATTTAGGACTGTCACAAGCCTTACCATGTTTGATGTATGGTTTGGTATGGTTAATATGCGAATTGATTTATGTTTGATGGATGAAAATTAAATGGTAGTTGAATATGCATATGGATATGTATTATAATTTGGAGTGATTTAGTGCTTGTTGTAGAAAGCACATATTTATAATGATGTTAGTTTTGAATGGTTTATATTTGTATTTTTAGTGCACAAGTTACAAGTGACTTATATGACCATTTGATGCTAGAGATCAGTCACATAAATGGTACTAAATGGTATGTTTTGATAAATGTCCTACATGGTAAGTTTTGGTACAAATATGCATATAAGTTAGTTAAACAATTGGATATATTGAATGTTTAGATAATACATGTTATAAGTTGTCATTTGAGGTGCCTAAGGGCAATTGGTTGTATGTGAAGATATTACATGTTTAAGGCTTGATTTTGGCTTGTTTTGGAATCCTATTTATGACTTGTGTATATGCAAAATATTGAGTTTAGGTTGGTGCCAATTTGGGTGAGAAAAATGGCTTGTAAAATGGCCTATTTTTGTCCATATGGGCAGAGACACAGGCGTCTCAGCTGTGTGTGACACACGGCTAGATGACACAATCGTGTGTCTCCAGTAACTTTAAAGGGGTTACAAGTCAGGCTGTTACATGGCCTAACACACGACTTGGCACACGGGCATGTGAGGTTACTTCGAAGGGTACACGGCAAGTTAGAGAGTTACACGGGTACGGACAGAGGCTGGGACACGGCTGTGTGTCCCTATTTTGATTGTCCACACGGTTTAAAACATAGGCATGTCTCTTGGCCGTGTGACCCCTACAGCTTTGAAAAAATTTCAGTGTTTTTCGAAAATTCTTTGAGTATCCGATTTAGTCTCGACTTGTTTCTAATGCATATTTTGGGCCTCGAGGGCTTGTATAAGGGACAGTATGTATGATTTGGATTGGTTTCTGACATAAATAATATATGATATGAAATGTTTGAAATTTCTGTCTGTTTGATCTGTAAACTCCGATAATGCTCCATAACCCTGTTCCGACAATGGATACATGTTAGGGGTGTTACATGTCAACACAGCCGTGTGACCTTACTTCAAATATACACATGGTTTGGCGCATGGCCTGCGACATGGTCATGTGACCCTAATTCAAATACTCACATGGGAAAACACACGGGCTGGGACATGGTTGTGTGTCCTATACTTCAATTTGTACATGGTTAGCCACACGACAGTGTTTCTAAGTCACAAGGCCTAAGCTTATTCACTCAGCCTGACCCTTGGTTTTAAAATTTACAAGTTTTCCTAAATTTTCCTATTTTGTTTCAAATTAGTCCCTGATTGTTCCCAAACTTCTTTTAAGACCTCGTAGGCTGGATTTAAGGTTCGTAAATGTAATTATGCTATGAATGAATATTGGAATTGAATGTTAATATTTTAAATTGATTAATTTTTCTATATGATGTTAATTGTTCCAGATTGTACTGTAATACTCTGTAACCTTAATCAGGTAATAGAGATGAGTTAGGAGTGTTACATATTATTCTTCAATCAGTTTGCTCATTTTGGATTAGACTAAGGACATGTCTAGTTTTTTTTTACTAATATAAGTTATCTTTACTTATGACGATCTAACTACTTAATACCACTTAATATTAGTTAAACATTAGAAAACTAATAAGCTAATATTTGGTTCTATTTTGTTTTACAAGCAAAAAACACGTGAGGACAATATAAAAAGTATTAATGTAATTCATGAATAATTTTATTAACTAGTTCATTCAAAAAATTACAAGTGTACTTAGATGAAAATACTACACTTTGAGCACTAGATCCAATAGGCGGGTCTATTGTGTGGAGAAGTGTGAAGTAGAGTTGTACTGCTGACTCCCTTATGGAGGCCAAATATGTGGCTGCTTCTAAGGCTACAAAAGAAGTAACATGGCTTTGAAATTTCCTTGCAGATCTTTAAGTCTTTACTAGTATGAAAAAAGCCATCACATTGTATTATGACAACATTGAGATAATAACTAACTCTAAAGAAAAAAGAAATCATAAAAGGAGGAAACATATTGATAGAAAGTATCATATCATAAGGGAGGCTATTGCAGATGGAATCATTGATATAGTCAAAGTCGCATCCGGGAACAACCTTGCAGACTCTTTTTCGAGACTCTACTAGCTAAAAGGTTTAAAAACACATAGAAAGAATGGGACTCCAAAATATGAATCATCTACTTCACTAAGGCTAGTGGGAGACCATTGGATTTGGTGCCCTTAGTGTAGTATATTCGTTTGTAAAATTGTAAGTTTTTTGAACATGTTGTTAATAAAATAATTCATGAATTACATTAATATACTTTGCATGATGTCCTCATGTGGTTTTGCATGCAAAGAAAAATAGAAGAAAATATTAGCTCACTGGTTGTCTAACGTTTAAACTAATAATAAGGAGTATTATATGGTCGGATTGCAATATGAAAAGACAACTTATATTAGTAGACAAATCTAAACATGTCTTTAGCCTTATTAGAAATGAGTAAACTGATTGAAAGACTAATATGTCATCTATCAAATCCAATTAAGGAGATTCCTTTTCTTGGGTATTAAAGCGAATGTCTCCTAGAAGATAGAGACGTAGATGTGACTGACTAGACTAGTAGTGCATCAAACTGGACCCAAGAAGAATAAATCTTGGATCCGTTTATAGATTTATGCATTTGCGACGTTCAAAGTTTGGCATGCCTTAATCTTGAGTGGATGATAGGATATGTATGTGTGACTCGTATACTTTGATGTAAGTAAAGCTTGAGCTTAAATAGTTAAGGAATTGAAAGCTAGTGTGTTGGCTATACTACTTTTGCAATATGTAGCATCATTCATATTAGTGGAATTCGTGGCCTAAGATAGGGGTAAATGATATTCTCTACTTGGAATTACATGATAGATTAGAAGTAAATGAGACTACGTGTTTTTCAGTTTTTTGATGAATGACTTGATTACTGTTTGATAGTAATTGACTTTTCATGAAGGAAGATGTAATGGTTACAATGAAATAAAATAGGATCATAATGGGAGAACAGTTTTATCCCAAAGGGATTAAGGATATCCTATGACGGTTATGATAAGGTCATTGGACGAGCACTGATTGAGGTTTTTAATAATGGAATGTCATTGGCGAGAGCTCAGTCATAATATCATAGTGGAATGACTTCGTGACTAAATAAGTTTATAATTAATAGGCGAAAAGCTGGAAATTAACTATAAATCATTTGAGCCCTAGTTACATATGTCCAATTGGTCACTTCGCTAGCTTATTGAAACAGAAAAAGAACTGCATGTTTAATCAAATGAATAGAAATGGTAAACTTAGAGAAATGGAAAACATTCAGAAATGAATGTGGTTTTCTCATTAAATGGAAATGACCTGGAAAATTAATTTATAACTTTTCAAATCATTAATTAATTAATTAATTGAAGTTCAAAAAGGAATTAAATTAATCGGTCATTCTAAACCTGTTGAATGTAGACATATTAAATATGTTTTCTCATATATTATTTTATGGTAAAGTTTCCATGATTTTAATGGAATTAAAATCGAGTTAGGATAATTATTTAATTGGGAAAATTATTTATTTATATTAACTTATGATGTTTATGTTGGAAAATAGAAAAATATGTGTTGTGTTGGATTGAATTGTAAAGTGTTGGGTTAAAAGTTCAGGAAGCACTTATAATTGGACCCAATATGGGAGAGGCCCAACAACCCCTCATGTTAATACATGGGACAACAAACCCTAGTGTATTTAACTAGGGTTGTCGCCCTCTCTATTGAAATATACTTTTACTAATTCAATAAGGGTTTCACTTTTTCACCCTATAAATAGATGGCACCGATGGTGCTAAATACACAACTTTGAGGTATTGTTCTTCTACCCAAAAATAGTGAGAATTTATTTTCTAAATATAAATTCCATTTTCCGAAATAAGAATTCTATCGGTTTCTAGATTTTTTTTTGCTTTCCCACTGAAAATAAAGTAAGCAATTTTTGGTTTTATGTTTGATTCAAACTCATTCGATCCCACACTCGAAGCAATTCGTGGTACAGAAATAGCAAAGAAGATTGTTCCGTTGAAATTTGGGAACGACATGGATCCGTTTAGACAAAAACATAGGTGCGATTTTGGGAAAAACTTTATTCCAATAAATATCACAAATTGGCTTGGTTTTCAAATTTTTAATTTTCCGCTGTGTAAGAAAATTGTTTTCAAACCTGATTTTTTCCAATAGTTAGGTGCTTACAATTATTATGTAACATTTATAGATGATTATTCCAAATATGGGTATGTATACCTAACACATAAGAAAAACAAAACCTTTGATAAATTTTAAGAGTTTCGTGTGTAAGTGGAGAAATTGTTAGGTTTACCCATAAAGACATTGCGATCAAATTGAGGTAGGGAACATTTATGAGATATTATCCCAATTAACCATGTCAGGAACTCCACAATAAAATGGCATGACAGAGAGAAGGAATAGAGCCTTATTAGACATGGCTCGATCAATGTTAAGTTATTCATAGTTGCTAATATCTTTTTGGGAATATGCCTTACAAATGGTTTGCTATATTCTGAATGATATACCAATTAAGGCCGCATCTAAAACTCTATAAGAATTGTGGCAGGGAAGGAAGTCAAGCCTAAATCACTTTAAACTTCATAAGAAATGGTTCTAGAACCAACTTCTAATAGTAGGCCTTCAAATGAGTTAGCAACATAGGGTGCTTCATCATAGTAAGAGGGTCTCTCGTAAGCCTGAGTTCTTTTAATCTTATAGAAGTATTTTTAACACTAAGTCTACCGAAGAGGAAGATGATGACCCACTCACATTTGACGAAGTGATGTAGAGTGTTCATTCCAAGTTCTAGAAAATAACTATGCAAGTTGAGGTGAATTGTATGAAATCCAACTTAGTGTGGGAGCTTGTAGACTTACCATAAGGGATAAAACTCATAGGATGTAAATAGATCTATAAGAAGGAAAGAAACGCGTAAGGAAAAGTTGAAACTTATAAGACTACACTTGTAACAAAGGAGTATGCTTAGAAAGAAGGTATCAATTACGAGGAAACCTTCTTTCCAATAACCATGTTCAAGTTGATCCGCATGTTATTATCCATTGAAATGGCTCTTGAATGCAAGATCTAGAAAATGGATGTCAAAATAAAATTTTTGAATGACTATATTTAAGAAAATGTTTCCATGGTGCAACCAACCGGTTGATGAACCTTGTGTTTATAAACATATTAAGGATGAAAAGGTGGTCTTTCTCAATTTATATGTCGCTGACATTCTACTCATTAGGAATGATGTATGAATAGTGTTAGCAGTTAAACTACGGTTAACACAATAGTTTAGCATGAAGGAATTAGGAGAAGCTAACTATGTACTAGGTATTCAAATCCTAGGGGATCGAAAGAACAAAGTGATAGTTTTATCACAAGCTTCATACATAGACAAGAGATTGGAACATATTGCTATGGTAGATTCAAAGAACGAAACTCAACCTTCTGTGTCAGACTTTCATTTTTCTTTAGAGGACTGTCTTAAGAGAATGAAAGAAAGGGAATATATGAGAAAGGTTCTTTATGCTTCAGTAATAGGAAGTCTCATGTATGCAATGTTATGTACATGTCCAAAAATCTGTCTCAAAGTAGGATTTGTGAGTTAGTATCAGACAAATCCCAGTTCAAGACACTAGCAAATAATTAAACATATACTTAAGTATTTACGAAAAACGAGGGATTATATGCTTGTGTATTCTAGAGGAGTTCTTACTCCTATCAGTTATACAGATGCTAACTTCCAAATGTGTTAGGACTCAAGGAAATTCAAATCACTATGAAAGCTAAATATGTGGCAACTTTTGAGGCAACAAGAGAAGCGAGAAGATTTCGAAAGTTCCTTTATAATCTCAAAGTCATTTCTAGTATAGAAAATTTATCACACTATTTTCTGATAACAGTGTGACAATAGCTAATATCGAAGAAATTAGAAGCCAAAAAAGGAAAAAAAAACATAATGATAGAAAGTATCATATCTTAAAGGAGGTAGTAACATACGAGATAGTGGATGTAGTTAAAGTAACATCGAGGGACAACCTTGCAGATCCATTTACCAAGACTCTGGTGGCTAGGAGTTTTAGGAAACATGTAGAGGGTATGGGAATACAAAATATGACTCATTTATTTCACTAGGGAAAGTGGGAGACTATCGAATCTAGTGCCTTTAGTGTAGTGATTTTGTCTATATATATGTGTAATTTTTCAAACAAATTGGTTTCATAAAATATCCATAAGCATCACTAATATCTTTGTATATTTCTCCTCAATGGTTTTTACACACAAAGCAAAATGAAATAAAATATTGGATAATTTATTATCTAACATTTAACTAATATTTAGAGGTAATATGTGGTCAAATTGTAAAACAAAAAGACAACTTATATTGTGACAGCCCTAAATTGACCCTAGTCGGGAAGTGGTTCGGGACCACAAAACCGAGTTAAGAAAATAATTAAAAGTTATATTCTGTGTTTATGAAGTGAGTAAATGCATGTGTGAAAGTTTCATGCATTAATTTGATCATCTTTATGTGAATCTTTTTTTATATGGACTTATATGAAACTTTGTTGGAAAGTGAGAGGCTAATTTACAATGGTCTAATAGTACATGCATTGAAAGGAGGGGTTTTGCATGTCAATTTACCCATGATAAACATGGTGGCCGGCCAAGGAAGGAATATGCTCCACTAATTCAAAAATTAAAATAATTTTGTATTAACAAAGGATTTAATAATTGATATTAAAGGAATTATAGTATGGAAGGAAATAATATAATGAGAAGTGGGAGGAGAAACCAAAGTGACTCATCCTTACTCCTCCATTGCCGAAACTAGAAGAAAGAAAGAAGAAAAACTCTTGTTGAATTCGGCTAAGGTGTTTGATACAAAAAGGTATGTTTATGCCACTCTTGAAAATGTATGCATAATTTGGAGGTTTGGTTTAAAAGCTACTTGAATCTGGATTGAAGTTAGGTTATTATGAGGGTTGAATTTCGGCCTAGGAGCTTAAAATTTTAGTAGAAGTTTTGATGACATTAGATGGATAGTTAGGTTGGATGTGTTAAATTGTTAAGTGTTTAGCTTGAAAGTTAAGGTTAATATGGCTTATGGGGTTGCCGAATCTAGTTTAGAGAGAAAGAAAAATATATGTATTCGGATGTGCTTCAAGGAATGACATAGGGTAGCTAGAGTCTAAGAACTTTCGGTCAAGGACTATTGTGTGAGCAAATTCGGTATAGAGGTTTAATTGTTAAGTGCATTGTGTTCAATGTTTAAAGAATGGGTAGTAGCTAATTAAAGTTAAGAAGGCTGGAATTCTTTTAAGGGAGGTGTGACCTTAACATGAACAAATAGAATCAGCCTTAAGCTTGACTAAATGGTTCGGTTATTATTAGTTTAGAAGAAACCTATATGAAATGGTTGATATATGGTGAATTGGTAGTACTCTACTTGGGACAGCAGTAGTAAGGTGATTTTCGAAAATCGCCATAATTTGTAGGAGTTGAATTAGAAGCTGAGTGAATTATGTCATTAAAGCTTCAAGGGTCTATTTTCTTACAAAAGAAACTATAGAAACAAAGGAGTTACCGATCTAGAGATATTTGAAGTATTATGGGCTGAGTCAAAATGACTGCCGGATTCCCTGTTCTGTTTTTAGAAAATCATTATAAATTGTACAAAAATGATTATAAGATAAAATTATATGCTTAGACTCCTTAATGAGTCTAGTTTCAAATGAGATTAAATACAACACACTTGGAATTCTGTAAAGTGAGAAATTGGATTCGTAGTGAAGAGTGGTCAGAATAGTCAAACAGTGAAATAGGGGAAACTTTAAGAAAAATCTGGTATTGATTGGCCAAGCCTAAAATTCTGAAAATTTTATGGATGGAAGATATACGAGTCTATATTCAGGTAAAATTAACGGCAAGTGATTTGGAGTTTAGTAGCTCCAGTTATAAGTAATTTAGTAACTACTGCTCAGGAAAACAGCTCGTAGTGAATATGAGATTTTGTTGTAAACATTAATAAAAGTTTGCCGGATGAATTATTTATTGATTAATATAAGCTTGCTATAATCTATGTGTGTGAAAGTCGGATCAATATATATAATATTATTCGGAAAGTAATATTTGAATAGTCGATTAATGACTATTTTAATTTTTGTTGAACTTAAGCTCAAGAGCAAAGGGGAACTAGATCCGATAAAGGGAAGGAAAAAGTAATTGAATAGCCGTTGAAGTCGTTCGACGACATTTGAGGTAAGTCTTCGAGTAATGACCCTACTTGAATTATATTGAAATGATTAGTCATATTATGACGGATAGTCGAATGTGCATAGAGACTATGTTATAAAGCCAATTGAAATTATGCTCTTTGTGTGTGGCTATTGAGCCGAATTTGAAAGATTTAATAAATGTTTTGTGTTTGAGCCTTAGTAACGAAGAAATGATATGGATGTGTTATGTTATTGATATATGTGTGCATGAGCATTGGATATTCCGGGCTATGACCCGAAGGCATTATGCGATTGATATATCCGGGCTATGACCCGAAGGCATTATGCGAGTTGATATATCCGGGCTATGACCGAAGCAATTATGCGAGATGATATATCCGGGCTAGACCCGAAGGCAATTATGCGAGATGATATATCCGGGCTAAGACCCGAAGGCAATTATGCGAGATGATATATCCGGCTAAGACCGAAGCAATATGCAGTTGATTGTCGGCTAACCGAAGGCATGTGTTTGGCTGCATTCGGTTAAATCGAGAACTTGGGTTTGATGTGAGGTTTTGTGCTGTAACTAATTTAATAATTATGCTTGACCAACCCGAATGATAAGGTATGTTTGCATGTGCATTGGAAGTCGGTTTGTTTTATGGTATTCGTGCGATCGGCAACGAATTCTCGGCTTTTATAAAGTTGATACCTTGTGTACTATGTGGTGAGTGTGAAGTAAGTATGGGTATGAGATGGTGTTATTATTGTTAAATGGAATATTATGTACCGTCTCAGTTCAGATGCTCGGTGTTGGCTTCTTATAGATTTTACTTAGCTTTATAATCGGTCTTAACCGTTTTGTATTTTTTAGTCTTCTGTTTTTAGTAAACCTATGTTTG